>NC_081290.1:9539848-9842878 GCF_030435805.1 Mustela lutreola | reverse complement strand
GTTGGAATTTTAAAATTTAGTCCTTAATTTTGCTTTTCTCTACATTGATTAACCTTTATTTGATTCAGTTTCTTTTAACTAGCTTTGATTTGGTGTCGATTTTCATCTTATGAGGTCTGATGACATTTCATAGTACTTGAAATTTGATTTTTGGTTTTTTTTTTAATTGAATACATGATTAAATGCCTTATCTTTGTCTTTGCCCACATTAGCAGAATAACTCTGTTGACCTGGTTTAAGACCTATGTGATTCCTGCATGACCCTTACAGGTTAGTCATGAGGAATCCCAGGGTGGAACGTAGAGAGAGCACGATGGAGTCACACACGTCAAGCAGTGACACAACCAGCCAGGGCTGTTGAGTTAAGACCAGGTATGTCCGAAACCAACACAAGCCCCACCAACTGCTGCCCGAGTCTCTGTCCACTGATCTCTGCCCACTGATCTCTGAGTGGAACACAGATCCCTCACCCCTTGGCAGGTAATAAGCAGCAGGTGCCAACAGCGGGCTTTGAGCAGACCAGGTCCTTGTCCCAGCTGCGTGCTCACAGACTGACTTCACGTTCGGTTCGGTGACTTCCTACCCCTTGTTCTAGTTTGTTGTGAGACTAACGCTTTGCTTTGTGTGATGTGCAAGAAAAGGTCACTGAGTTTGGAATCCTGAACCGGCTCTACAATTATGCAAGCCTTGCCTTATGATTGAATAAAGCTGACCATGTGGAAAGACAGAACTCATGTGTGTGCCGCCTTCATAGCATGCTCAGGACACTGGGACTTCTCATAGGAACTTCACAAGGAGCGTTTAATCATCTGTCAAGGTTAAGAGCAAAGCCAAATCAGACTCACCTGCAGTACTTCTAGGTATGGGTTACTCCCGCTCTTCTTGAGTTCCCTCAGAATAGCTGGAGATTCCCAAACCTGCCAGAAAGTGACCTTCCTTATTCGCCTAGTAAGGTTCCTGGGAATCACGGAAGCAAAAAATCAAGCCAGTTTTTCCCCAGGGCCATCGTAGGCTCCATAAAGTCAACCTTAGTTCCTTAAAGCTGCCGGGTCCTATCTGAGCCTAGGCAAGTCTCTCTCAAACCCAACATTCCACTCAAAGCCTTGGTAATGTAACCAGGGTTTCCAGCGGTGTCATGTTATAAGGAGAACAGAGTCTTTTGGAACCTCGAGGCAAGGGGTGGGGGGTGAGACGGGGGAGGTAGGTGATGGGGATTAAGGAGGGCACTTGTGAAGAGCGCCAGCTGATGCACGGAAATGCAGAATCACTGAACTGCCACCTGAAAGTAGGAAACCACTGTAGGACAAAACTGGAATTGAAGTAAAAACGTTAAAAAAGAAATAATAATTGATTTCCCATTTTGTCATCGCCACAAACCCCATCTAAACCCTTGTGGATATGAACTTACATCTAATTCACAGCCCCCATCTGGCATTCACACTCCCAGGCCCTGTACTTGTGTTATTCTCTGGGAAACCAGCAGAGGCCTGGGTTCCCATTTTTGCACGACGCACGAGGATGGGTTTCACTACTGAGATACCCAAGCTGAACTGGCCGGTCACTGCAGTTAGAGCCAGATCCTGTAAAACATCGGTGCCCAAATTATACTCAGAAATGGGGGAAATATATAACAGAACAGCAGGGAGGGAGCCTGCAGATCTGTAGGTAGGAATTAGTTCGGCCTTGCTAATCTGTCCCCATGACCATAAATAGCCTTTAGGTCTCCCTGGAACTTTGCAGGAGCTCCCAAAGAGAGGTGTGCATTCAGCAACACTGTTTATTAGAGCTGTATGGTCTGTTATTTAGAGCTAGACCAATAAATGGTTAAGTCACCATGGGGCCTCTGGCTATCTCCCCATGGCATGCACTGAAGGGTGACATTGGCCTAACCCCAGTCTCTAGGGTTAGGGCATATCGACCCCTGAAATTCCTCCTTGTTGGAGGGGCACTCTGAAACACCCCTGGCTTTTGGAGACTTCCTTCAAGGGCATAAACTGCTCCCCCTTAGGCAATGTCTTCTTTAGGTTTACCAAGACCAGATTGGGTTGTTTGTCTAGATTCTCTCACAGGGTTCCAGGTAATGCTAGCTCTTGCCACAACTGTGGCAAGAAAGGGGTGGGCCCCCTTTCTACCATTTTACTATGAACAATATCCTTTGGTTTTTCCTGTGTTTCAACCTGTTTATTTCCCTTTTGATGGATTTTTTAGGCTGTCCTGAAGTCAGCGACCAAGAGACTACAGTAGTGATGGGCTACCAGAGCACAGAGCAAGAACAGACACCCAGGTCCCATATGTGCCCCAGCAGACAGTAAGATACGGTCTTCGATATCATCTTCCCAGGACCCCACAGTCAGGACACCTGAGCTGCCACCTCTTCTCGATCCTTCTGCTTCCCTACCAGTTTCCGACGGGGCATAGCCAGCAATCCCACAGGTATTTTTAGGGCATCCCCATGCACAAGTAATTGTCCAAACTGCTCAAAAGACCTGGCCACGTGTCTCCATATGGCAGTGACTGGCCAGCTTGGGAGCTCCCCCAGAAGCAAAGGGCTTTCCACTGCTCAGCCCTGTCCCTCATGCTTGTTTCTTTCTCGGTACCCAGCGGAGTAACCAATTGTTAGAAGGTGGAGAAGGGTCAGTAGTGAATCCTCCAGACTGAGAAGGCACTACAATACCAGAAAGAGAAGGAAGCCCCCCCCCATCCCCCATGGCATTCAGAGTTTTATCCAGGGTAACTTACAGACAGGGACAATCCGGCAGCGGTCAGACCACCGGGCAATCAGACAGCACTCCTATCCTTCGCCCCTATCCGGACCTTAACCTCCAGCTTTTATGGAGCAAGGCGCACAGGGGTGAGGTCACAGGGTAGTTATCTAAAGTGGTGCCACCTGCGTGCGAGGGGCGGCCAAGACCGAGGACCAAAGGCAGAGTCAGTGTCGTCGGCACTCCTACAAGGAAGCCTAGTGCTGCCGGGAAGTAGATGGGCAACTTTTTAGGCTCCTGCCACTTACCAGGATGGGGGAATTTAGGAAGCAATTCAAATACCGAGGTGAACTTTCTGATGATTTTTGGGGAAATTGATAGCACTTTGGTTTATTTTAGAATTTGTGTTTTTGATAGCAAATTCATTTTAGATTATGCCTTTGCTTGGTAGGCAGTATTTTAATTAATTTTTATTAATCTTAATTAATAATGTCTCTAGCTCAAATTAAGTTTCTCACATATCAGAGCCCAAAAGGAATGTTTTCTAATACTAATTGATGTATTGACAAAGCCTACCCACCCTTGGGTGGTTTTTATATTTTATTGCATTTTAAGTAGCTTTAACCTTTTACTTTTTACTACCATTATCTTCAGTACTTTTGTAACAATTGTAACAAATACTTTTTGGTTGTCCACTCTTCATCATTCTTCAAGTGATTTTTTAAAATATCATATATTTAAGCAGCTTATTCATGATAAGCTATGTTTAAAGGAATAACTTGATATTTTTGCAAAGTATATTGCAAATATATGGAAAACATTTTATTTGCTAATAATCTGGAGCATTATTTCGCTACTGGCTTCTATTTCACTACTGCACAGAAATAGAGAATTAGCAGTCTTTCTTTAGTTTGACGACTTATTGTTTATGAAGGGAAGGTGGACATAGCTAAAATTTTTCAAAACCATTGACTAGAGATAATTTTTAATGAGTTTGTCCCTCCTATTTAGAACCTAAAGTGGTTTTTAGATTCCTCAAACTATGTTCTTTACCACCATTAACAGGACTCCGTGACCATGATTCAAACCAGCTGTGGTTTGAATCACAAACCTAGAGGAAAGCTATGGTTTGGTCACATGATGAAGATGAGGAGCAGGATGGGGACAATATAAGGGCAATGATGATACTTAGTATTTATTGAGAGCTCCTAGGTGTCAGCCCCAGGCTAACAACTTTACTTTCTCCTTTCTGACAGCAATTATGCACTGAAGTTCGACAGTCCTGCCTCCCATTTTAAAAGATGAGGAAACTGACCTTAAGTCTGGTTACCTGGGGTCATTCAGGTATAGAGGTACAGGTGCAGTTCAAACCTGCCTTTGCCCTTTAAAGTGACCATGGCAATCTAGTGCCTCCCCGTGACATAAGCAAAGCCCCCCCCACCCCCCCCACACCTCCCCCACGCCCGCCTGAGCCTTGATGCCCTGCTTTAGCCTCCACTCCCGGGTCAGATGTCACGTAGTCCCCGAAGTCCTCAGGGAATAAGCATTCTAAAGCTGCTGGACAGCTTCTCTTTAAAAACCACTCTGGGGCGGCACATTCAGAAGACAGAAGTCCCCCTTCCCCTCCTTGGACGTCCCAGCATTACTGCCCTTTGCTCTCTGCATCTTCATAGCTCTGCGGGATGGATTTAAGCACAGAGCCACCGCTCCTAGTGTCTCTCTTTTATGATAGAAAAATGTTACGATACACCTTGGTGTGAGGCTAGGAGACACTGTCACTTTATTTGAGCCTCTTCAGAGAAAGTCCAAGGAGCCGATGAATTTGACACTATTTGAACTTGGTAGGAGGAACGTAAGTTTCCATTACTCAGTAACGAACCTCGTGATAGAATCTAGATAGAGCCAGGTCTGTATTTTGTTAACATTTTATTGCTACGTGCTCCCAATACAACAAACAGCATCAGTAGTGTACACTCGGATAAAAAGGGAGTTTTTAGCTTCGCAGAAAAGGAAGCTCTAAAATGAGAAGTAGAAGAAATATGTACATCTTCATGGGAGGTGTATGTGTGCGACCGTCTTTCTCTGCATTCTCCTGTGGACCAGATGCGTACATATGCAAGCAAACTAGAGAGAATTTCATTCTGGGGAAGCTTTCAGGGGAAAAACAAAAATGACTTCTACTTGAGGCTCAGAGGTTGTTTTTCTGTCTGGAATTCAGCTTATTCCTTTAAACTTTAAAAGCCTTGCACGAAGTAGCAGATTCTTTAGTGGTAGAGAGTCAGTAGGTGAAGCTGAGTTTACTGTGGCTAAAAGGCAAACATCCTTGCACAGATGTGCTCGGAGAGGCTGACATAATACAGTTCAGGAACTGACCTGAAGAACATTGCGCTCACAACACTTTTTCTTTTTTTCTTTTAAGTATTTACCTCTTTCATATACTTAAAGAAATGTTTCTAATTCCCTTTTTCATTAAACAGCTATCTGGATCTATACTATTTAAGGTTCCATCCAAAGGGAAGAAGTCATTAACTTTGTATCAGCTACTTTAAAAATGCAAAAAGGTTGCATGAGGTCGAATTTTGTTTCAAATTAGCTCTTTGATTTGGTTGCCATTGTTTGGTTAAGTTTCTCCTCCAGGCACAAAACATGCATCTCTAATGATGTCTCTCTAGTTTACCAAAATATGCCATTGATATTAGCGTAAATATTTAGTACATAAAAATACTATCAAGAAAAAAAAATCGACTTTTAATAAATATCTTCAGTTCTGAATTCTATATACAAGTACTTTACATCTAGTCCCTGGAGAGAGCATTTCTGGCTTCACTGTGAGTAAGGTGACCACTGACAGAAATTACCAGCACATGATTGCAGTCAGATGCATCGTGGTTGTGAACATTTGAATACGGACCATGCAGAAAATAAATATTGCGACCACAGACAAATACTTTTTTGAATCTTCCTCCAAAGCCCCAAAGCCCTATTACACTCAGGTGTCAATTCTAGTTCGATGATGCTTTTCTCAGCTACCAACACACAAGCAAATTATCTCGAAACATTCTTCTTTTGTCATTCTTACAGTACGTTGAGTATAACCGTTTGCATATGTCAACAAAGGGAAAAGAAAAAATCAGCCCAAGAACACAGGACACTTCAGTGGTATCTACTGAGATCCTGATAAGAGGGTTTTAATTTTGGCTTGCTTAGGCTGACTCACTAGTCTCTGGTCCTGTGACCACTAGTAGCCTAACAGATCTTTCCTAATCTTTGTTATTTAAAAAGTGGGAGGTAAGAGGGAAGCTGGGATCTGTATGTCCACAGCATTGTATGGTTTTTCTTTTTCTGTAACTTAGGTATCACACTGTTGATCGGACAAAACCACACAACAAAAACCCTTTGTACTGTCAGTAGCTACAATTCTAACTTCTTGTTCATAATATTCGGCTTCGAAAATCGACCCATAGCACATCAAATAAGGCAATACTCAACAACAGGCACCTAGAACATCCAGAAATGTAATATAGTAAACAATCATTTGAGAACACATCTCTTAAAATAATACTGATTTCTGCAATATACAATATTTACACAACAGCTGCAAATTCGCTCATACAATACTTCTAATATAGATAAATAGGAATACAAGTCTAAGAATTTTTTGCTCCATTTCCAAAATATTTCGTTAAAGTGTAAACTGTTGGCACCTCTTTATTTTTAGTGTAACTTCTTAAAAAAAAAAAAATCCGCCGATATACATAATTGTTTCCAGGCCCTCTGCTGCATTAGAGAGGGACCGACACACTTAGCAACTTACTTTCCTTCTATTAATAATCTTTGGTGCTTTCTTCCGATGACTTCTGGCAAATGAGTCCATGCAGAACAAGAGGTGGATGAAAGCAACTAGAAAGTGAACCAGCACTTTTCGCTCTTCCGCTCACAGACAAGACGAGCTGACAGTTACGGAGATTTACTTTCAACACGGGGACTGGACTCGAAACCAGCTGTATGCACCGCAGGGAGAGGGAGCCTGTCCGGGTTCTCCTCTGCTTTCTGGCCTTCGAGGTTCGCTTTCTCATCTTTCCAAAGCAGCCGATCTGACCGGACCTGTCTTGTCAATGATTCTGTCATCTTTCCTTGAGGTTCTGGCCTGAGAAGCAGCATCCAGGGACTCGCTGACCACGGGGAGGCGGGCCGCGGCCGCTTCTGCGGGGGAGCTGAGCGGGTCGCTCCTGGTGGCCGGGGACACCAGTCTCAGAGTCTTACCCCCCGCTAGCGGAGCTCTCCTCTGGGGCAAGTGAGCACCATCGGGTTTACTGTGTGGCCTGGGACCCCCCGCCGCAGGCAGCCTGCTCAGAGATCGCTTCCTCTCCGCAGGGGGCTCCGAACAGTGAGGGACCAAGGACGTAGGCATCAGGAGAGATCCAGGGAGGTCGCTAGGGTTAAAGACAGCATCCCCGTGAGTTTCAGCAGCTTCTGGAAGGTACGGTGGTGGCAGGGTGGTGCCGCGCTTGCTACACGACTCACAACACAGCTTGTTATAGCCGGGTATGGAGCAGTACCGCGCCAGCACCTCCATCTGACAGAAGATGGACTTGTCTCCCAAACACGGCTCATCTGCCGAGGATAAAAGAAGACAGGATGAAACATACATCTAAGCAGAATGAAAGGGAGAAACGGAAATTGTTTCGGAATACAAAATTTTAAGTAGAATCCGATGTGAATTGGAGTTGTCCAAATGAGACTTTGCATTAAAAATGTGAATGTCAGGGGCGCCTGGGGGGCTCAGTGGGTTAAAGCCACTGCCTTGGCTCAGGTCATGATCCCGGGTCCTGGGATCCAGTTCCCCATCGGGCTCTCTGCGCACCAGGGAGCCTGCTTCCTCCTCTCTCTCTCTCTCTCTCTCTCTGCCTACTTGTGATCTCTGTCAAATAGGTGAATAAAAATCTTTAAAAAAAATGTGAATGTCAGTGGTGAGAGTGGCACAGCCACGGTGGACAACAGCATGGATACTCCTGCAAAAATTAAAAATATAAGCATATTTTTATATGACTTGGTAAGTCCCAAAAGCAGGTATCGGAAGAAAATGAAAACACTCTTTTGGAAAGATACACACACACCCCCATGTTGACCGCAGCCTCATTTGTAATAGCCAAGATACGGAAAAAACTTAACTGCTCGCCAATGAATGGATGAATGGAGAAAGAAACTGTGGTATATCTATATAACGGAATATTATTCAGATGTAAAGAAGAATGAAATCTTGCCATGTACAACATAGATGGACGTTGACCATTTTACGTTAAATGAAGTAAGTCAGACCGAGATGGACAAGTAGCACACGATCTCCCTTGTACGTGGAATCTAGGGACAAAAGCTCCTTGATACAGCAAACAGATTGGTGGTTGCAGTGGCAGGCGTTAGGGAGGGGGTGAAATGGGTGAAGGCGGTCAAAAGGCGGAAATTTCCAGTGATAAGTGTCATGGGCCTATAATGTACATGGGGTGACCACAGTTCATCAGTTTATAATGCTGAATTGCATATTTAAACACTTCTAAGAGAATAGATCTTAAGAGTTCTGATGGCAAGAAAAAATAATTTCATAATTATACATAGTGATAGACATTAACTAGACTTCAGGTTGTGATCATGTTGCAACATGTAAAAATATCAAATCATTATATGGTACACCTGACACTAATATGTTGTATGTCAACTACATCTCAATAAACAAATATGAACATTTAGATAAATTCACTGAAATATACAGTCTTTTTCTCTGCCAAGCCCTGGAATTGAACACCATTTTAATATCTCCATCAAGTCTGCACACTGAAGGTACTTTTCTCTTCCTCGTAGGAACCTACATATGATTTTAGAATGAGACAATAGGATTCATTTTGCACAAATATTTTTTAGGATATAAAGAAACATCTCTCTCTTTTTTTTCTTTTTTTTTTTAAACTTTATAGTATTTCCGGCTTTCTAATAGATTAGTGTCTACATTAAGTTAAAATCAAAATAAATCCTGGGGCACCTGGGTGGCTCAGCTGGTTAAGCATCTGACTCTTGATTTTGGCTCAGGTCATGATCTCAGGATGTTGAGATCAAGCCCAGCATGAGGCTCCATGCTCAGCGGGAAGTCGGCTTGAGATTCTCTCTCTCTCCCTCTGTCCCTCTCCCTTCCTCTCTCTCTCTCTCTCTCTCTCTCTCTCCAAAATAAATAAATAAATCTTTAAAAAAATAATAATAATAAATAAATAAAAAGCAAAATAAATTCTAAGGACCGTTGGGAACAAATTAAATCTTAAAAACATATTACCAAAAGAAAACCAAGGTAACATCCACAGTCAATTTAACAGTTTCATTTTCACTACAGAATATTCTCAGACTATTTATTATTTGAAAGCATAAATTTGGGTCAAGTCTGCCAACTTTCTTTTGAATCATTCATAGTTTTTAAATTCAATTTGACTGAATTGATAACACTTTCAAAAGTACTAAAGGACTCATAAAACAGCTGAAACACGTGTGAGCACACTCTTTTTATCATCTTTAAATTTTTTAAAGTACAGGTTATAAGAATTAGATTTCAAAAACTCCAAATGTTGAGCTCATGGACACATGAATTTATATTTGTTTTCAGCCAATTTAGGGCACATCTCATGCAGAGTCCACGAACACAGTACCGCAAAGAGATACTAATCCTATGCCGGATCCGTAAGCACAAAGAATTGGAAACTGTGGCACTTACACACTAGAATCATTTAAAATTACAAAGTATTAATGGGTCATACTTCACGGCTAGGTAAGGAACCTGTATATAAATTGCCAAGGAAATTAAAGAATCTTTCTAAAGTTTGAAAAAAATGGACAGTTGGCAAGACCAAGAGAGAGCTAAAATTACCACCTGTATCTGTTACCGATTACCAATTCTAAAACCAATGATAAAACTATCCATTAGAGTAACAGCATGTCCCCTTCAATTTTGGAATGACCTGTGTTTGTCTGACATTTACAGATCTACTACATAGAATGACACATCTGAATATTGCGTATTAGCTAAGGTAATCATCTAATTATGTTGTGAATGTCTGCATGGCACATTAATGAGTTTCTCCTCAAATACCCTTATTATTTCTGAATGACTTTTTCTATGCCTGTATCTTAAAATAAGGATATTAGTTTCTTCTTCCTGTATGTTTAATAAACCCTGTGATGAGAGGACTTTATTTGACCCTGTACTCTCTTTTCCCTCTGACCCCTAACCCCCTTTCTGTGGCCCAGCTCAAAGCATGACCTCGTCTCTCCGTGTTAGAGAAGGGGCTCCTGTAGGAGTCCCCCCCTCTGTGTGAGCACCTTGGCACTGCAAGAACTAGTTCACAACACGGGTCTAGTTAGGGCCGGACAGAATATGCTTCTGTATTGAGGAGGAAAATGATGAGATATTCCGAGAAAAAAAAAACAACAGATAAGACCATAGGGATACATTCACTTCATGGCAATTTGTCTCAGGATAGATGGGAAGAGCTTAACAGCAACAAGGAACTAGTACAATCAAAATGGGGCTTGGGGAAAGGGTTCACATGACAAAATCAATCACTAAAATTAAGGAAGCTTTTGGGCCTTCTTGTTCTATGCCCACATCATTGTAAGAGGTTCAGGAAAAGGGTATTTCATGCGGTCTCAAAAAGTCAGGTGATTTTAATTGCAGTTTGAGACCGATGGGAATTATTTATTTTTTTAAAAAGATTTTATTTATTTATTTGACAGACAGAGATCAGAAGTAGGCAGAGAGGCAGGCAGAGAGAGGAGGAAGCAGGTTCCCCACTGAACAGAGAGCCCAATGTGGGGCTCAATCCCAGGACCCTGGGATCATGACCTGAGCCGAAGGCAGAGGCTTTAACCCACTGAGCCACACAGGCGCCCCTGAGACTGATGGGAATTATTACTAATTAAAAAGTGTGATCGAAACCTATGGCTTTTAGACCTCACGGAATTGGCTGTTGGGCCTGGATTTCAGAGCAATGCAGTAGATGGTGGAATCCCTAATGTAATTATGCCATCTCATCTGTGCCTCTGTTTTGCAATTAAAAAGAATTTCTTTTAGCTAAAGGAAGAGAATCAAGCAATTCTTGCTGACAGTTGGGCATATTTGCAGAAGCACATGCTTTACCAACTATTAAGAACAGTCAAGTCTACTCACAAAATTTTTAGCCTCTTGACGGTAGTACAAATGAGTAAAATATTATCACAACGGTAAACTTACAGCTTCTCACTGGGTAAAGTTTGTTCTGTTGGCTTTGTCTTGTGTTTTAAACTTTCAAATGTATTTTCCGGAGAAAAATGATTAAATATCTAAGTCCTCTGTCTCCCTCTCATGGCCATACTTGATCTTGCTACCACACATTTCAAAGGAAAATTTGTAATGAAATGGTTTATAAGCTTTAAGACTTGAAATTTCAGTAAAAAAGAAAAAAGACATTTTTGAGAGGCAGGGCAGGGGGTTGTGGAGGGTAGGGAAGGAAAAAATGAGACAAGATGGGATTAGGAGGGAGACAAGCCATAAGTGACTCTTAATCTCACAAAACAAACTGAGGGTTGCTGGGGGAGGGGGTTTGGGAGAAGGGGGTGGGGTTATGGACACTGGGGAGGGTATGTGCTATGGGGAGTGCTGTGAAGTGTGTAAACCTGGCGATTCACAGACCTGTACCCCTGGGGCAAATAATATATTATATGTTAATAAAAAATTTTTAAAAATGTAAGACATTTGATAAAATAGCACCTCAGGCCAATGAAAAGTCAACTTCATAAGTTCCGAGTCCCACTACTGTCCCAGCAGCATCCAGCTGTCATTAGGCACAGACCCAGGAAAATGGCATTTAAGAGGAAGTCTGTGTGGCTCAGGGGGTCAAGCCTCTGCCTTCGGCTCGGGTCATGATCTCAGGGTCCTGGGATCGAGTCCCGCATCGGGCTCTCTGCTCAGAAAAAAAAAAAAGAAAAAAAGAGAGGAAGTCTGTGGTGGCAGCAGTAGGGAGTGTGAGGAAACAGCAGCAGGGGAAGGAGCTGTCAGGTGGGCAGAGACAGCGACGAGGACAGGGACGGTGGAGAGAGGGAGTGAACAGCCCGCAGCAGCCGGCGCAGCGGGACAGGAAGAAAGAGAGCCGGACACGGGCCGAGCGCAGACATGGGCGTAGAGAGAAAGAAAGAAGGTGAGGAAGACCAGGGACCAAGAGGAGAGGGACAGGAGTGAGGCCGATGAGGGGACGGATCCCGACTCAGAGAGGGAGAGAAAGGCAGAGGGACAATGACGGGGAGGAAGGGCAGGAGGACCCTGCGGAGGAGCAGGGGGGGGGGGGGGCGGGTAAAGGAGAGACACAGACGGAGGGAAGACGGACAGGCAGGAGGTAGACAGAGGCTGGGGAGGTCAGACGTCTGGGAGAGAAGCAGGGAAATAAGGAAAAAGGAGAAAGGAAGAGACAAGGAGAGAGAAGAGAAGAAAAGTGCAGAAAGTGCAGGAAGAGACGGGGGTGAGGATGGGGAATGGGGAGGGGGAGGGAGGGAGGGAGGGAGGGAGGGAGAAGAGCAGGTGGAACCGCAGGGAGAGACGCAGAGAAAGCGAGCCAGGGGCAGCCTGGGACAAGCCAGGAAGCCAGGCCGCTGCAGCGCAGGGGCGGGAGGGAGACCGGCGCAGCAAGTGCAAATACGGAGTGAGGCGGGGCAGATGGATGTAGACCGGGAGAGCACAGGAGACGAGGAAGAGAGACAGGGACAGGGGTGGCCCCATCCCGGACCTCTTCCACGGTCTCAGACGCGCCCCGCGCCTGCGCTGCGGCAAGGGGGGAGGCGAGGCGAGCGTGCACGTGCACGCGTGCAAGGAGTCCGTTCTGGAATCCGTGCACGCGTGCAAGGAGTCCGATCTGGAATCCCCCGCCGAAGGGCTCCGAGGGGGACGCAGGGAGACCGGAAATGGCTTCGCGCGTGGCATCGATCCCCCTCGTGTGAGCTGGATAACTGCAGCAAAATATTTCAAAACCTTCTGCGATATTACGCCTTTTACAGTGATGTGAACTTATAAAGACACAGAGCGAACCTGAGTAGCTTCTGCTGGAAAAACAAATCGACGGCAGCCTCGCAGGCACGACGCGCCCTCAGCCCTGCGTCCGCGCGGGACAGGACCCAGGGCGGCCCGGGGGAGGGGGGGGGTGGTTCGGAGGCGTCGCGGCCGTGGGGCACAGCCTCGAACGCGGATCTGGGAGAGGACGATGAGGCGCGTGTCCCAGGGGTGAGCTCCTCAGGTTGCTTTCGGACAAGCAAACACTTTCCAGAGCTGGTCCTGAAATGCTGCCTTTTGAGGTGTAGAAACCATGGCCAGAGCAGGGAGACCGATCGGGGTCCTACGTACCGTTACAGGGGGGCAGCTGACAGGCCCTGACCGCCTCCGGCTTCTCCCCTGCGCAGTGGTCTCCGGCCCTGCACAGGACCTGCCTCACCTCTGTCCCTTCCCCGCAGGTCACGGAGCACTAGAGAAACCAAGGCTACAGTTAGAGAGGTTCGTTGCACCAACACCACCTTCCTCCCTGTGGACACACATGTGCACACGCTCACACACACACACACACACACACATATGCGCCTGCACAGCTCTGGAGTTCCTTCTCTATTTTGTTTTTGGAGACAAATAATCACGTTCATAGCCTGACGGCATGAGGGACCCACCTGGGCATGGGGCTGCTTCTCCGAGAGCAGGGCTGGCAGCACTTGCCGCAGGACTGTTGTCAGGACTAAACGAATGTAAAGGGGACAATGTCGGTAGAACTGCCGTGTGGGGCAGGCGGGGAGCACGTGACAGGAAAGAAGCCATCACTGTCATGTTAATACCTGCCAAGTCCCTCAGAACGGTGGTGGGGTCTCTTTCCAGGGAGAGATCCCGTTACTGGCCTTCCCATTCCTTCTCCTTCATTACTGATGGTAGAACTTACTGGAAGGCTAACTTGGTTCAGTCAACCTCTTTGGAGCTACTGTGATTTTATTCTCATGAACTAAGTCCGTTAAGGAAGGGGTTAACCACTTTCAGATTAAGTCCGGGATCATCTAAGCTATTGGTCCAGGCAGGAGGAAGAGAGGAGGGACCTATGTTCCAGGTCTCTGAGAAGGAGACGTGAGTTGGCTTCCGGGGCCCGTGCAGGTGACCCTCGCTCTCCTGTTCCTTGCTTCCGGGCCTGCTCTCCACGTCCGCCTTCATTCTGTGTCTGCTTGCTGAGGCCCTTTCCTCCTCTAAGCTTTTCTCCCGTGCTCTCATGATCCCTCCTTTTGAATCTTCAGGAATCCCGAAGTGTGGCATTAGTTCAGGCCACAGGACACTGAGTGAGCAAATGAACAAGGACTGGACAGAAGCAGCGCAGAGTCTTCGAGAAGTGTGTGGGCCAGTGGCCGGCACGGGCTCCAAGACCAGAGTTACAGTGTCCACCGTGAGTGGCCTGCTGGCTGTGGGCCACTCTGGAAGGTCGGGGAAGGACTGAGGTGGGGGGGGGGGGGGGGCAAGGCAGCCCTGGAAGGTGGTATTTTGGCCACTGGAGAGGAGCCCTAGCGGCTGCGGAGGTGGTGAGTCAGGAGGAGGAGGAAGGGCCATCAGCTGAGAGGTGGAGACTCCCGTGAGCTCGGTCTTTCTGGAACAGCAGGAGTTTCTCAAACCGGGGCAGAGTTGGAACACAGAGCACCGGGGTGAGAAGAGATTGCGGGGGCTTGGTGTGGGGAGTATTTGTAATATATACGAATGTTGGATCATTTCCTGGGACACCTGAACTGATAGAACTTGAGGTCAATTACACTGGGAGAAACAGGAGGAGGAAGAGAGGGAGGAGAGGCATCACCCGTCACCCGGGTGCCAAACGGGGCAGGGCCCCGCGGTCAGTCAGGTGCTTGGAATTCATCCCGTGGGAATGGTGTGACGTCAACCAAGAGATGAAATAGAAAACCAGTCCCCTTTAGATGTCACAGAGCATTCACACGTGGTGGCCCCTACCGAGTCATCCTAAATGCAAGCCTGTTTTAAAATCCTGTTTCCTGGCACCTCCAGGAGCTCAGGGATCACAAAGTCTGTGGTCCCGACTGTGTGGCCGCGTCTCAACTCACACAACGCCTCCCGGATACATGTGCCCAACTCAAATACGCAGTGCACGCCTTCCGCACACGCTTCCGGGCACACCCATACACACGCACACAAACACACGCGCGCACTTGGGAGTCGCACACCCACCTCGTTCCAGGGCCCTGTTTTCCAGTGGGAGGGGCAGGGCACGCGGTTACACGGCCGCCGGTTGTCTGGCCGCTCGGCGGGGCAGTACTTGCTGGGCACCGAGCGGTTGGTGCCGTCGGGGAGCGGCTGCAGGCAGCGCACGGTGCGGAGCTGGTAGCCGGAGCTCCCGCAGGTCTTGGTGCAGTGCTCCCACTCCTCGGCCACCCAGCTGCAGCGCGGGGAGAGGGGACACGGTTAGACGCTGCCGCTGCCACGGCTAGCACCCTCCGGCTCTGCACCCCAGGCCTTCCCTGCTCCCTGAGTGAGGGGCAGCGGGGGGCGGGGGGGAGCTGGGGAGGAGGAACAGACTCCGCTCAGGAAGCAGTTTCAGAAGAGGGATGCATCCGCCAGAAGAGGGATGCATCCGCCACGTCCAAAGTCCGAGCATTTTCTAATAGCAACAAGCCCGACACGTCTATGTTTAATGCGTGGGTATTTTTCTGCCCGCCCACCACCCCCCCACCCCCAACCTGGAAACTTCTTTATTGAAAGGATGATCCACTGACAGAGGGTTCCTGAAACTCATCTTAGGTTTGCCAGGTTAGGTTCGGGCAGGACTGGCCCTCAGCCACCCTGCCTCACGGTGTTAAACACGTGAAAGGAAACTAAGAGAAGCCACGCATCAGGTACTTGTGACACAAACTGCTTTGGGGGCCGCTGCCTTTCCATGAAATCCTGAGTTTCCTCAGGTTTTAAGATTCTAACTGAGAGGACCGTTCCATTTCTACAGTTGGCCCCTGAAAAGGCTGCCTGAGTTATCTGTCCTACCTGGAAAATTCAGTTCTTCGTATCAGCCGTTATGAGGCCCAACAAAAATGTAAAAGGTAGTGTGCATCTGGGGCTTGAATGCACCTGACAGAAAGATTTCTAAAAAAATATTTTCAAAAAGATTTCTCATGGACCATTTCCCAATTCTGTGTTGATGTCAATGGCCCCAGCGCTTTCCACGTCAGCTGTGGCTGTGTTATTAGGGAGAGGTCTCCGTGACAAGTGGCTACATGTGATCCCAAAAGGCTGTCCCCAGTGATTTCGTCTGGTTCTGCAATCTGTCAGAATGTAACTCAGGCATACTCTTTATCCTTTCTAGAGTTACTTTCCCTCTGTATTTTTTTTTTTTTTTTCTTTTCATATATATGGGGCACCAAGACCTAACAATGTTAAAACCTTGGTAGTCTTTGGTATCTCCAGTTTAGGCTGACTTTTGCTCGTCAGAGTGGCAGTAGAAGGTATTGTGGCAACTAAGCAATGGGAGAGCCCTCAAAAGTAACTCTCATTTGAAGATAGATATTAAATGAGAAGTATACATTTCATAGTCACAGATACTCTTGGTTAACTTTATTCCCTCCTAAAATTCCTAGAATGACAACAAAGGGGAATAAATGGCATAAATCCACAAGGTTAAAAAAAAAAAATTGGATAGAAGGCCCCCAAAGATAATTCTGGAACCTAAAAAGCAGTGGGACATGTGGCTACCAGCTCAGCAGACCTAAGAGGGATGAATTTTAAATCAGCTATAGAAGCTGGTAAGCAGACTAACTTGGCAGCAGAGCTCCAGGAATGTGCCGGATTGGGGCCACAGGTAAAAGTGTGCACTGGGAAACCGGGTGAAGGTAGGGCTGAAAAGAGGGGACTGAGGAAAAGTCTGTGTGGAAATAGTTCCACCTCCTGCTCCTTACCTCCACTGGCTGACTGCCCCTCCTCTAATGGAGCAGAGGGTCTAACATTTATCCTCTGTAGAAGATGAACCAGACTTTTCGCTTGTGGACAACAGACATAGTCAAGAGACAACAGAGAAAGAGACCAGAGTGAAAGCAGGGGGTAAGGTAAGAGTTCATGTACGGAATAATGAAGATGACCCTAGTCATACACACGTATATACAACTTCCAGAAAAGCTGTTAAATAGGCTTATGCTCTCTAGGCAGGTGATTGATTCTACTCTTTGAAATCTGATCATTTCATTAAAAAAGACCTAAATATACATTGAGGGTCTTCCAACGAAATAGCCCAGCCAGCTTGTCCAACAGTGAAGCCACCAGCAAGCAAGTTTTGACTATAAAGCAAGCTTTCAAGCTTCTAAGAAGCCTTCTAACACTGTATTCTTCAGTGGAGACAGAAAAGCCTCTAACACAAATCATGGAGGGGGGAAAAAAGAAACAGAGGAAAAGAACTCAAAAGTAATAATGCATGAAAAAGAAAATAATCTTTAATATAAAATGTATAAAAGAATATATTAACACCAGTGAAATGAACATCAAATGCCTTAACAAGGAACATGTGAGGAACAAAACAGAGTGCTTGGATATTAAAGTGCTCTTGGATACTAACACAGTACTAAAAAAGAAAAATTTAGGAACTAGAGCAATAAACAATAGATGAGAAAAGAAAAGAAATTTAGATATCCTTAAGAATCCTAACTACAAATATCTTAGAAAAAAAATACTGAAAAAATAGGGGAAATATTTCAAAGAAGAAACACAGGAAAATGTCCCAGAGATGAAAGATACTGGTTTGTGTTTTAAAAAATCTTTGAGTACATAGCATGATGGATGAGAAAAGTAGAGCATCAAGGCAGTGCCATTGCTGTGACATTTCAGGACACTGGGAACAAAAAGAAGATCCTACAAACTTTGAGTGACGAAAACAGAAAGCATTGAGAAACAGAATGTCAGATGACTTTTCAACAGCAACACGCGAATCTAAAAAACAATGGAACAATGGTTTCAAATCCTGAAGGAAAACACATTATGGTTTGGAACTTTATGGGTGTGTCCCAATCATGAAGAGTGAGAGAAGAAAGACTTCCTATATACCCTTACACTTTAACCTCTAAGCTACATTTCTTAGGCATATGAGAATTTTTTTAGCCACAAATTTTCACTTTGTATCTACATTTTTCATGAAGCTACTGGAAGACATGATCTACCAGAACAAATGAATACATGAAAAGAAAAGACAAAAGATGCAGGAAACAGGAGAGCCGATGCAAAAGAGGGGCCGTAGGAGTATCTTGGAAAAGGTAAAAAGACATTCCAGGACGAACAGAAGTCTGGGACAGAGCTGAAACACACAGAATTGTCTGAGATATATCTATCTCTCAGAAGTTGTAAGGATATTTGAGTGTTTAGTATTTACAGGAGACCAATACTCACAGAAGACAGTATGGGGATGAATGAGTGAAAAGTAGGAGAAAACAAAGAATAAAAATCAAAACCTTAATTAATTCTAGAAGATAAAATGTTCACAAGGAAAGACCAGCTAAGTGAATCACCTATTAAGACAGATGGAAGTTGTTAAGATAATATAAACTCTGAAGATTAATATCAGTAAAATTAGGTTATAACAATACTGGAAATACTGGGGATGAGAGAAGTCTGGGCTGTGTGTATCTGGGGAAGGATTATTAAAAAAAAATGCTAAACCTTTCACTTTCCACCTTGGAAAATCAATATACATAATATCCAAACCCCCTCACCCCCCAAAAATCAAGGAGATGCAAACACATTTTACGTAGATTACTGGAAACAAGGAGTTAGTAGATATCCAAAGCAGCCTTATAGCTGGTGCATGGTTGTATTTGAGGAGCAGGAATACGGTAAAGGGCGGAGAAACTGCAGCTTCAAATAATTCCTGTGAAATGCCTTACACTATTTAACCAGATACATTTATTAGCTTTGACTAAAAATGAAATTAAAACTGAAAAGAACTAAAGACATTTAAATCCCTGTCACGTTGTGCTCAGGATATGATAGTTAAAACGACCGCTTACAGTGGATGTGTACATTCTTGAATATTGCACATTCTTCTAATAGGTTTTGGCTTCTTGTTGACCTCACAGAAGCTGCGGTGAACCATCTTATTATCACTTTTTCTACGGCATCCGTATTTAGTGTACTGGAAACCTAGGAAAGGAAACACATTTCTTTGGATTTACTCACTTATTCATTTTGTTATATACTTGGTCGTTCAGTCATTCATTCAACAAACATTGCCTGAGGACATAGAGGAGGCGAGGCACTGTTGGAGCCGCTGAAGGTCCAGAAGTCAATTAAATAAACACAATTCTAAACTTTTCAGGGCCTACATTTAATGAATAGTATAAATGATTAAATAGCAGTTGTGCATGTGCCAATGAGCTAGACCCCCAAACACACACAGTCTAATGTGAGGGACAGATGAGACAACCACTGGGACAATACCCAGTGCCACGGGCTTTTAGAGAGTTAGGCACATCATTTCCTGTAGAGGGCGCCAAAGGAACACAGAGGGGAGGGTCTCAGCTGGCAGAGGGGCAGGGGCTGCTTACAAAACCCACGCTTCTCGATTGGAATCTTTAAGTTCAAACAGTGCTGGGTAAAGGGAACGGAGCAGAGAAGACTCCAGGCGAAGGAAATGACATATTAAAAACGGAAGGTCTATTGGAACGGCTGAGGTTTCCTCTTTGAGGGGGGGTAGGGGATAGGAAAGAATCTAATCCTAAAAGCCTTGCGTGCCAGACTAGTGTTTGGACTTATCTTGGCGGTCACAGGGAGTTTTTGACTGTCTCCCCACTCGGCAACCCTGACATCCGTAAATAATTAATTAATTAAAAAATTTTTAAAAATGTTTTAAACCTACAAAAATGTTGTAAGGAAAGCACAATGCACATTTGTCATCCTTGTATCTAGATTAACCTTGTGTTATGTTTGTCACCATATTTGAGGGCATATGTATAATTTACATATGTAATAACTTAATTATCATATGCAATATACATGACATACACAAAATTTTGCCGAACCCTTTGAGACTAAGTTGCTGGCATCCTGATCCTTCCTTGGCAAATACTTCAGCACACTGCCCATCACAAGCACATCTCTCACATAGTTCTTACAACCAGAATATTTAACGCAGATATAGTACTATTATCTAACATACAAACCAAATTCAAAATTTTCTAGTTGCCCCAATTGGGTTCTTCCTGGCAATGTGTTTCCAAACAACGATGATGTGGTGAATTTAGCTGTCACAGCATTAAGCAAGAATAGTTTCTGGGCCTCTCTTTTATCTTGAATATTTTTGAGATGTACAGGCCATTTGTTTTTTGTAAAACACCCCACAGTTTAGGTTTATTTGCTTCCTAATGATTAGACTCAGTTATCCACTTTTGGCAAGAAAGCTACACAAATGATGCTGTCTCTGGGACACACAGTTGGAGGCTATGGCATTTAAATGAGGCAAATGCTCTAACTCTACTTATTTGGTCATTCATTCATTCATTCATTCATTCATTCAAGATTACCCTGGAAATAAAGGAAGAGAAGAAAATCAAATTAGTTGACTAGTTAAAAGACTTCTGGAATAATCTTCCCTTCCAAAGTCATGAGGGAAACCTGGTGAGGAAGGAATAGATGTGGTAGATATTAAAAAGGTGTGTCTGAAAAATCTAGTAACCAAGCAGATGCTGAGGGAGCAGCAAAAGGGAAGATAAACATGTATTAAATTAAACATGTATTTTGTAATGGATTGTCATTTTAAATAATTAAAAACAGTTTATATCCCCTCCACCTCAAAAAAAAGCCTCTTTAAAAATACATCCTTGGGACGCCGGGGTGGCTCAGTAGGTTAAGCGTCTGCCTTTGGCTCGGGTTATGACCCCGGGGTCCTGGGACCGAGCCCTGCATCAGGCTTCCTGCTCAGCAGAGTGTCTTCTTCTCCCTCTACCTCTGTCTGCTGCTCGGCCTCTCTCTCTCTCTCTTCCTCTCTCCAATAAATAAATAAATTCTTTAAAAAAAATAAATAAATAAAAATGCACCCTTGAACTTAGAATTATAAAATAAATCGTTGACACATGCATTCCCTGCTCTGAATCATTTTTTCGTTCTCCATTACTCGGCATCATGACTCGGCCTTTTGCCTTGTCCTGCATGTTGGGGAAAACTCCCTGTAGCCAGCCCAGTTCTGGAGCATTCATTGTTCAGAAGTGGGGGAATGGATGAAAGGAGAAACTTAAAAACTCTGGGAATGGCTTAATGGATTTACTTGAGCAAGGGCAGAGAGGCAGCACAAGGGAGTAAGACATGTAGCCAGAAGCCAGACCACCAGGTCTGTATCTTCGGGTCTGGGGAAATGACTTCTCTTCCCTGTTCTTCAGTTTTCCAATCAGTACAACAGAGATCATCACAGTGCTGACCTCACAGAGCTATTTTGAGGGCTCGTGCACTAATATAGACAACATTTAAAACAGTAACTGCTACCTGGTACAACTAATAGCTCTTTTCTTACCATCACCGATAGAAAAGAAATGCACAGCAAAAGTGGAGAAGAAGAAAGGCCAGAACCACAGGACACTGCATTTGGGAGAATCTGGGAAAACTCGAGTCATTAAAGGGACCAGCAGATGAACATGAGACAAAAAGAACCTCAGGGAAAACGGCGAGAGGATTTTGAGAAGGTTTACCGTGGTTAGGAATGGATGCCTATCCTTTGTAGATTCAGAGATTTCAGTAAAAATGCTTTGTACTTATGTTTTGGTTGTTATGTCTGGTATTTCTCAGACTGTGGCCTCAATGAGAGGCAATCTTTAAGGTAGAAGCACTGGAAATGGCCTCTTATGAATTACATTGAACGTACTCAATGTGGTCAATTGTTACCTCCACCACAGGGTTTGGAACACTGAGACCAACTCTTCAAAGCCCATTCAAAAGTATCTAATTCTTCCTGGATGACATTGTTGCTGCTGATTGTAGGTGCGGAATCTTCATGAATGATGTACTTATACGTCAGGCTGGAGTGGGTATCGTTGTCTTGAGGTATGATCTAATGGATACATGAAATAGACAGGTAAGTCACCTGAAGGGGCTTTACATTTTCAATAAAAATCAACTATTTCAGAATAGTCATCTTATTAAAACTGGAAAACTTTCGGGGCGCCCGGGTGGCTCAGTGGGTTAAGCCTCTGCCTTCAGCTCAGGTCATGATGTCAGGGTCCTGGGATCGAGCCCCGCATTGGACTCTCTGCTCAGCAGGGAGTCTGCTTCCCCCCCCCCCTCCGCCTGCCTCTCTGCCTACTTGTGATTTCTGTTGGTCAGATAAATAAATAAAATCTTTGGAAAAAAAACTGGAAAGCTTTCAAGCAGTTTCTGAAAATATGTTTCTGTTTCTATCAAGTAAATTATAAGGATGCCCTGTTTAACAATAACAACAACAAAAGATGTAAACATATAAAACTTTGACCATAAAAAATATAAAAAATAATAAATTTTATAATAAAAATAATAAATTTCCAATGAAATTCACTGTGGATTTCCTTAAGTTATATATCTCCTTTCTGCATTTGAAAATTATTCTTTAAAGTAACTGCTTTGTCATGATGACAAAAACAGTAATGTTCCCTCTAGAAAATGTACACATTATGGAAAAACACAAAGAAAATAAAAAATTACCATGATTTTACTAAATCAGAGAAAACCAAAATCACTTCTGTTGTTTTGCAGTATACCCTCAAGATATTTGCATCCTGTGGGGTGTGTGTGTGTGTGGTGTGTGTGTGTACACTCATACATACTTTCTGGCTTTGCTTATTTCACTTAATGAGTCATGTACTATTTCCCAAGACAGTAAATCTTCTTTGAAAACATACTTTTCAGTGTCAGTACAATGCTTAATCCTAAAGGTAGTATGCATTATTTAGCCATTCACTTGTTAATAAATACTAGTATTGATCATAATTTGTTCCCCGCTTTGTGATTTCTGATTTTCCTTATAAATGGAACAAGTGCTTTTTATAATTCTTAGAACAAACTGATGAATGGCCCTTCAGAATACTCAGAACAATTATTACTTTCATAATGAAATTATATGAAAGTGTCCCATTTGGCACTACATACTATGTAATTTTGATCTTTGTTAATTGAATGGGTAAAAAATTGTTAATTTTAATTGTTATTTATTTGATAAACAGTAAAGTTTAATTTTCCTGGTTTATTATTAGTCACTAGTTTTCTGGTTCATCCTGCCTTCTTTTTTATTGGTAAACAGATCTTTTTTATAAATGACTGCAATATGACATAAGGACATTAATCCTTCTTTTATAGTAATAAGCATTGCAAATACAGTCTCAGGTGGTTTGTTTGTTTGTTTTTGTCCTGTAATATTGTTTATGGCAATGTACTCTTTTTTTTTTTTTTTTTAAGTAAGCTTTAATCAACCTTCCTGCACTAGCTCTTATAGGATTATATCAGTTACATGAAGGGAAAAAAGTATGTGCAATTTACTAGTATTTTAAACTAAACTTTTAGAAATGGCTATTGTTTGAGAGATCGAGTAATATTAAACCCACTAGTATGAAGGATTTGGTTATCTGGGTTCTTGTGTCTGTTTGTCCCCTAGTGTTTGCTTCTAAAGCAACGTTACAAATCAAGCACTGAGCCCTAGACTCTCGCCAGAGGCCTAGTGCTTCCAGCCGCAGACGGGTACTGCCATGGTCCCAGGCTCCCAGCCTGGGGTTCCAGCCCTTTAGAGAGGAAAAGAAAGGCCATGGTGATAGAGCCCTGCTTGTCCAGAGCCCCGCCGTCCTAGCTACAAATCTCTCCTTCTGTCTCTAGCTCTCTTGTTCCCTGCGGTCACCCTGCTCCCGGTGGACGAAGCCCGGAGGGAGGCTAGCAGGCGGTGAACGGCCGGGCTCGGCGGCCAGACGCCTGCGCCACTGGGAAAGATCGCAGCGTAATCAGACGAGTGAAACGGACCCTCTCTTCTCCAGCCACCCAAACTTAATTCAATTTTGATTATTGCATATTTTTGCTATAAAGTTATATAACCTATGAAACAGAACGACAGTCAGAAATAAACCCACAGAAACATGAACAACTAATTTTTGACAGAGGTGAGAAGATCACTTCATGGAAAAAAAGACCTTTTTTTTTCAACAAATGGTACCAGAGCAAGTCACTGTGGTGGCTTTAAAAATGTGTCCGCAGACTCTTTAATACTTTCCCTCTCAAGGACGAGGGCTCAATTCCTCTCCCCTTCAGGGTGGGCTGGACTCAGTGACCTGCTTCCAGCAAACAGACAACGGCAGCATGGATGGGTTGTTCCTCCCAATATTCGGTTAAAGAAGACGGTCTCTGTCTTGGCCACACTCTGTCACCTGGATCACTCATTCCAGGGGAAGTCAGCCGTCACGCGATAAGGACACTTACGGAGTCTCCGGAGAGGCTCACGTGGTGAGGAATGTAGACACCGGCCACCACGTGGGAAAGCCGAGAAGCAGTCTGCGGAGGCCTTCCAACAGCTCTGTGCCTGAGCAGGGAAGCAGATGTCCCCGCTGGAGCCAACGGTGGCCTCATGAGATGCCCTGAGCCACAGCTAGCCGTTTCCGCAGCTCCCAGTGGCCTGACCCACAGAGGCTATGAGATAATAAATGCTGCTTTGTGTTTACCTAACAGGTTCAGAGTCATTTGTTTTGCAGCAATAGGTAATATGGACATCCATATGCAAAAGCACGAAGCTATCCCATCATACAAAATTTATATAAAAATCAACTCAAAATGTAAAATATAAAACTTCTAGTAAAAAAAATAAGAAAATGCTTTAACATTGGATTGGGCAGAAATATGCATATATAAACATATAAATAAATAAATAAATATGTGTGTGATATATATCACATATCAGAATCTTGATCCATTAAAGAAAAAAATTAATAAATTAGACTTCAGGAGAGTTAAAATATTTTGCTCTGTGAAAGCCACTATTAAGAGAACAAAAAGAAATGATAGACTAGAAGAAAATATTTGACAAGTCTTATATTTTATAAAGGACATTTCAAGTATATATAAAGATCTCTTAAAATATAACAAAAAAAGATAAAACAACTCACTTTAACAATGGGCAAAAGATTTGGACAGACACTTCACCAAACAATTTTCAAAGAAAGAAAAAACGTCCTTGGAATTGAGTGGGGATATCTGGTTTTAAATTAGTATAACATTTTTCATAGAAAATCTGATAAGTTGCATACAGAATCCAACAATATTTTTCAAACCAGGTAGATGTCTTCGGCTTTTATCCATGAGCCCCGTGAGTCATACAGTGAAGGGCAGTGGTCCCTGTGAGAAGAGAAATAGGCCAGGTTCTGGCTTCCTGCCAGGGTCAGGCTCTGGGCTCTGCCCAGGGAGCAGGAGTCCCTACCAAGACGGCGGTCTCAGGTTGCTGAGGACATGGCAAGTGGAACTTGCAGGGAGGGCCCTAAAGAAGAAAGGGCTGCACGGAGGGGTGGCCCAAAGCAGCGCACGTCCTAGACGGAAGGCTGTTCTGTGCATGCCGAGGCTGAGTCACCACACTGTCCACAGAGAGTGGCTACTGTGGGACTGGGAGCAGGACAGAGACACCCGAGGTCAGGTGGCACTAGGGACACAGGGGTTCTTATCTAGCCAGATGAAACGGCCTCGCTAACACTTCAGATTGAGTGTTAGCTAAAGCGTCAGAAAGGCCATCCCGTAAGCATAACGACAAAAGTGAAACAGATCAGCCCCAACAAAGGATAAATTAGGCTTCAAAGATCAGGAGGAAATGACAGCCTGTAAAAAGCCCCATAGCCTGTAAAGAAGGTGACATAAACCAAATGCCCTACACCTTACCAACTATAATGTCCAGTATACACTTAAAAAAATTGGAAGAAGCAGGAAAATGTGACTCATAATCCAGGAAAAAAAGCACCCACAGAAGTAGACAACAAGAAGACAGACACAGGACTTAAGGAAACATTAGACATAATGGTGAAATATATGGAAATCGCAGCATAGGAAGGGAAATGATATTTTGCAATTTTTGTTTTAAAAGGGCCACATGGAAATTCTAGGAAAGAAAAGAACACCATCTGATGTGAAAAATTAACCGGATGGGCTCAACAGCAGTTTGGAGACCACATAAGACACAGTGAACTTGAACATAGCTCCATAGCAATGATCCAAACAGAAAAAGTGATTACAGAGGATGGACAAAGCCCAGGAGACACGTGGAACAATTTCAACTGGATTAGATACGTGTAAATGAGCCCTGGGAGTGAGAGGTGGGGGAAAAATGCACTTGGTACACAATGAAAAACTCAACCCAAATTTGGTAAAAACAAAAAAACAAAAAACAAAACCCCCAAAAAACACATCGACTCAGATCACCAGGATGCTTGATGAACCCCAAGCCAGATACAAAGAACACCACAAACTAAGCGTATCACGGTCAAACCGCTGAACAATGAAACGAAACAAAAAGCTAAAGAGAAAATCTTTCCAGAGCAGCCAGGGAAAACGGATCCATCACAGGCAGAGCAGCCATAGGAAGGACGCGGACTTCTCATCATCAACAATGGGCTGTGGAGGGGCTGCGTTAGCAAACAGAGTCAAACAGGGTCAGAAGACAGCTCGGGCATGCTGGCCCCTCTTGTGTTTCTTCACAGCAGGCTGAGAGCCTTTAGTGCAGAAGCCTGCTAGCACCAAACTCAAATTTTTATATACCCAGTTCTTTTCCATGTAGCCCAAACAGGTGTATTTTTAGCCAGTTGGAACCAGATGAAACTGCACTGGGCACCTGCTAAGGATAAAGGACACGATGGCTGTAAGGATCCCAAGCTACCGCTGCTCTTCGGAGCTCCCAGAGTAGAGATCCGCACTGTGCAGCTGCTGGACATCACCTAACCCCAAAGGCCCCCTCTCCCATCCCTTCTCTCCCAGGAGTTCCTTCTGCTTGCTTCTCTCCTGACTGGTGGCCAGACCTGCAAAGGCGTGAAGGTGGCGATAAAGCCGGTGCCCACTACTGCCATCTTGTGGTCACAGCTACTTCACACATCCGCCCTGCCATTCCTTCAATTCCCCGGTAACAGCGTGAAAACCACTTTGAAGTGCTAACACACACACACACACACACACACACACACACACAGAGCACTAGTTACCAAAATGTTTATATCTTCTGAAGACATCTCCTAAGAACGAGGGTGAAATACTATGATCATTGGAAGTTGAGGGAATTCTTTGCTAAGACGCACACCCACGCCACAAGAAATGCAAAGGGATGTTCTTTATGTCGAAGGCAAATGCTACTACATGGAAAGTCCGATTTACAGGGAAGAAGGAAGAGCCTCAGAACTGGTAAATATGTGCGTAAATATAAAAATCTACTCATCTTTTGTCTCTAAAAGATAATGGATTACTAGCAGTTAGGGATCATAATACTATGTTATTGAGTTTATAATGTACATATAATAAAATATATGACAAAGTTGTACAAAGAATAGACAGCGGCAGGTAAATGGAATTTTAAAAAACAACTAACGATTCAATGTTCGAGGTAAAGTGTTTTCAGATAAATTAATTATAAAATTATAAACTAAACCAACCACATAGTAAGCCTGTAATACCACATACCAGAACGATAACTGGATCGTGTAAAGGTCCATCTGTGTGAAGAGTTTCAATGTCATCTTCAATGTTATAGACCCATTCCACGCCCAGATCGATGAAGGTTCGCGACTTGGCTTCCTCCCCTTTGCCATTTAAAATATAGTGGCCTGTAGCCTGGTTCTTAATAGCTAAAAGGAGAAAAATGGGTAACCGGCATACATTTTATTTCATCATATTACAGGTTTGATGACCCACAGCAAGTCTACCCCTTTCTATAAATGAAAGACTGTTTATTAGCATCAAGGCAATGAAAATGAGTTAGTTCTGATAGGACTCGAATTCCCTTCATTCAGCATTCAAAATCCTCAAGCAGTACTCGTAACTAGTCAAAAACAATAGCAAGGTGGTTAAATAAAGGAGATAAAAATGAACAAATATTCCCATTTGAAAGGACTGTTAAAGATGTTACCAGTTTCTTATTTACTCCTGTATATTTCCTCAGAAAGCTGGGAATATTTTGAAAATTACGGATACCTCTATGATCATTAACACAAATCATTTATGCTAGGACAGCACACAACATAATGGCATTTTTACTTTAGGGTGCTATCTCTTTCTAGTTAGTAAAAGTATCGATAGGTATCCAAAATATTGAACTAATTTTTAGAGCAACAAACAATTAGTTCTTATGTCTATGAAATTCCAAGGCCACGTCTCTACTTATATGGCTAGAAAAGGTGGTTTACTGTGATAGAGTTCTTAATGCATTATTATCTACTATATATTATTTAAAGATGCTTTCTCTAATGGACAAAACATGACCAATAGAATTTTAAAGTCTCAGGGTATTTACCAGCATATAATAAATTAGAAAATAAAATTTCATGTTATTACCATTCCTGAAAATGTGTAGATAACATGAGCAATTTTAGTTAAATACATTTATTCCTCTTGAGCTTTTTGAAACTATCTAATGTTTCCAAGGATAATAATTTCAGTTCTAGGACAAAAAAATAAGGAATATGAATTACTGGGAAAAAAACTATATCTGACTGCTAGATTGTTAAGGGATCTAGTAGTGAATTCAAAGTAGATATTAAAAAACAGTTCTATGAAATACCATAAAACAGTTCATTTTTTAAAGTCACACATTTAAAATAAAAGAAATGAGACAAATTTTCATCGGGTTGACAGATGATACTTTCATTTCAGCGAGATTCTTCATGCTTTAATAGGTCAGAGAATATGTGGAGGTCATGTTTACATTTGCACATACACTTTGGAAAAAAAACCCTTTAGAATGACGTTTTTATCCGATCCTCTCGTGAAGGAGGGAAAGAATTGTAAACAGCCATGCAAATGGATCTGCCGGTGCCAGGCAGGACCTGGACGCGTCACAGACACTGGCTTTTCAGTACAAGAACTTAAAATGCAATAAAGTAAGGACAGGCATATGGTACAGCATCAACCAAATATCAGAACTAATTTGCCAACATAACTATGGCAAATTTTTCTGATATTCTTCCTTAATTTAGTGCATTTTATTAACATATTCCTTCTTCTCATCCCCCATACAGAGCAAAAATGCGTAACAAACCTTTTCTTCATATAAATAATGAACCAACCCAGATTTCACCAAAAATTAAAGCTCTGTTTTTGAATATTTTTTGTTTTAAAGAAAGAAGAGTGGGGAGAAATGACCATTGAAAACCAGTAATGCATTTTCATGTAATTCTGAATCTTGCGTATCTATGTATACAGATATGTATACATACAGATACACATACATCTACATATGTATCGTTCTCTATTTGTGGTATCTTTGACATTTCTCTAAGTGCATGTTACAGCAAAGCCAGCAGACAGAAACACTTACCAAGAATATGAGGAGAAGCCTCGTCTTCTTGGATTAACACATGTCTAGCACCAGGGGGTATATCAAACATCTTAAGGTACCCTTTGCATGTGTAGTAAATATTGGAGAAAGCAAAGAAGAAAACAAAAGCAACAACCATGGTTAGTCGAGCATGAAATTCTTACTGCTCCTGCATGCAGAAGAGGACATCCATAAACTCAAAGCAGTTTCAGAAATGAACTTCAAAGCTTTGGTAGTTTTTGTGACAACTGGAACGAGATTAGAGGAGACGTTATTTTATTTTATTTTATTTATTTATTTTTTTTTTATTAAGTGGGGAGGGGTTAGTCTTGTTTCTAACCTATCAGTTATACTTATCTTGTATTGAACCATGAACTGTGTCAACAATTCAGGCACATATTATACTTTCCTGTCTCCCCCTGTGAGTTTTGGTTTTCTGTTGTTGTTGTCGTCATAGTTTTCTGTTGTCATCGTCGCTGCTAATTAATTAATTAATTAATTAATTCAATTTGAGTATTTATTAGTTTATTCAATTTATTCAATTTATTCAGTCGTTGCTGTTAAATTAAGTTATTTATTTATTTATTCAACTTGACACACAGAATGTTACATTAGTTTCAGGTGTACGTAGTACAACACAGTAACGTGTCCAGTTTGTGCATCAAACTATTTTAGTTTTCTAAACCACCCTTTTGAAGTGGGGCCAGTGTTTAGTGTACTTAGTTGGAGAACTTCTTGAGATATTTTATCTGTCTACATATTATTTTAAAAGGTTTAGGGCAAGCACAGATAGCTAAACTTCTAATTAATGAAATATCTTCACATTTAAAGCCTGCTTTGTTCTAAAGAAATTTCATAAGGAAGATCAGTGAGTGGCTTTCATTTTTCTTATGCTCAGCCATTAATTTTAAAGCCTTGAACAAGTTTTATTATGGGAAAGGTTGAAAATACATTTTTTAGATTTGACCAAACCATTCAGCTGGAACAGGTCCACAAGTTATGTCATACCCTGCCTTAAAAATGTGCCCTAAACTCAATCTTCTAATCCAGAAATCATGAAATCAATATGCTTAATAGATTGCCTTGGGTTTTAAAATCTTGTATCAATCCTATTACAGGCAATGTTAAACAAATCTTAGTATTGTCACACGTCCTAAAAATTATCTTAAGATCACTTAGAATTAAGATCTGAACTATAAATCAACAATAGGACAAGTAGAAATCAAGATGTTTTATCCAGGAAGTCTGAATTATTAGAGGGAGGTGATGCAGTAGACACCTTACCTAGGAAACATCCAATTCAGGATGAGTGTGACAGGAATTCTATTATAAATACACAACTGCTGATGTTATCACAAAGAAGTATGGTTGTCATTTCTATATGGACAATAAATATCCACGCGTGGGTAGATTTACTCAACTTCTCCACAATATTTATTACTGTCTTAACTCAACGGCACAGTCATTTGGGGGTCAGGGTTTTCAGTACCTGAGTCGGGGTCAAGTCGCGTCCGTGAACCATAGCATGTTTGTTCTGAGTGTGCAACGGTTAGACATAGCGTGTTTCGTTGCCGACCACGCACAGTAAAACAGCTTGAAGCCATTATGGATGCCCGTCTTTCTGCAGTTTCCTACAACTTACCCAGTACAGTTTTAGCTTCCCTTGTTTCAGCAAGAGAAACATTACGAGCTCCTTTGGGTAAAGTGAAGGCGCCTCTTGTCTTCCCTTAAATAGAATGTTTTTAATTAGTGAAAGTTTCATGTTTACCAAAGTCTTGCCATTTCATTGACTGTACTATAAGCTATAGAGAGTCTATTCGGTAAGAGAGCAAATAATCCTGTAATTTTATGTGTTGAAGATCAAAAGGCATTTTCAATAGTTAGCTACTATAGTTAATAGTTAATAGCCAATGAAACGAAGACTAAGAATGAATGAGAAATGAGAAAGGTGATTGGAAGTTGAATACTTGCAGATTTCACTTTCCAGCAACTTGAATTCTGTATGGCACCTCTTGCTTAAATGTTTCCCTGTTGGAAAATGTTAATTAGTCTATTGAGTGACTATGATGACAACACCAGTGCAAAAAAATGGGTGTTAGGTTGATTATCTTTGAATAGTCTGAGTCTTTAGGACTGAGGAAATCTTTCTTCTCTTCTGAACTTGATTCACAGGTTTAGTCTAATTTTTGAGGTACCTGAAAAATGCGTCATGACCTCATACCACAGAATGGATGATTAATGGAGATGATAAACGGCAAAAACCTTTTTCTTTACATTAATTTACTCTGGAAATAGAGTACTATGAATGATTTTATGGAACTAGAATACTATGAATGATTTTATACCAAAAAGAAGACTAGAGCTGCCATAGAGAAAGCGCTCTTAATTGCTTCACACTAAAATGAAGAAAATTACACGGTATTCCACCAAAACAGTAACATGTCATTTTAAGTCTGTGTACGTTCTTAAAATAATATAATCAGCCAGAAATGGCAATGTTTGTTTTTTTTAACCATTTAACTATTAAATGATTGCACGGGAATATCAAAACCATTGGTAACAAAAAATGCTTCAGAGTGACCTAGGTCTGCCTCATTCGGTATATCAAAGAACAGAACTGGTCTGTGTGCGGTTAGCTTGCGCAGGGGTAGCGGAGGTCTATTGAGAGTATAGTGAATTGGGAGAATTATTCCATTTGGATGAAGACTAGCTTTTTTATACTTTCTCTTCTTCTAAAAACAGAAAATCACTGCCATGACCATGTGCTCAAAGTAACCAATTTCTTATCTTTATTTTTGTTTTGTCTTATTTTATCATTCTTTTTTTTTTATTCATTAAAATAAGACTTTAATGTTGGGTAGCTCAGTTAACACATACAACTGGAATAATAAAGCTGTGTACTTAAATTTATTTTACATTTATAATTAGACATATAATAAACTTTTCATTATATAAGATAATTTTTTTTTTACAATTAATAAAAACTTGATAAAGTTTTATAGTTTCAGTTTTTTCATAACACTAACAGACAGGGAGGATTTTGAAACAGTCAAAAGATCAATTTATTTCTTCATTAAACTCCTTACAGTTAAAAACATTACATCACAAGTTACTTTTACACACTGAAGTGGAATCTTGCCAAAATATGGTTTTTTTAAATCCCTAGGGATTACAGTATTGATCATGGAAGCATTCTAAAATAATGGCTGGAAATGGGGGTACTTTATTACAAAATAGTATCAATAGTATCAATTAATCTTGTTATTGGGTCATGAAGCATGAATGAGTCTCAATTTCCTAATCATTCTACCAGAGACTAAGCCAACTATGTTGGGATGATGGAAGAGAAGTTTCTCGAGAAAAGTCCCACACCAAATTATCTTTAAATGATGAATTCCCAGAGACAATTTCCCCATAAACTGAGTAATATTTGTCACAAACTAAATTGAGTCATAACTGTTAAAAACGAAAAAAGATCGTCCCATAATAAGTGTTTGTATCCAAATCTTTGATGAAAATTTCGGTAAATAATTATAAAATTACTCATAAGTTCACATGTTATTTGTATTTTTTTCCTCCAAACTTCACTGTATGCCTAAGTCCAAGTCATTGATTCTGAAATAAACAGTAACATTCACACACACACAAGCAATCATATCTCAGGGTTGTATTTGGTTATGTACCTAATTTTGTGTAATATAAAACTGTTAAAATTATGTGAAATATGGAATATAGATTTATAGATTGATAATTAGGATACACTTGTTCGCCTTTAAAATAGAAGAAATACAGCTAATGCAATATTTTAAAAGTTGTGTTTAAAATTTTGTGATTTTTTTTAAAGTTCTGATCAACAATTTATGTGAACAGAAATTTCAAAATAACCCTCAATTCTAATAATTATGCCTAATGTGTTTTATTAAAAGCACAGAATAAGGGTGCTCAGGTGGCTCCGTCGGTTTAGTGTCCAACCCTTGATTTCTGCTCAGGTCATGATCTCAGGGGTGGGCAGATCAAGCCCCACATTGGGCTCCACACTGCGTGTGGAGTCTGCCTGGGATTCTCTCTCCTTGTCCCTCTGTCCCTCCCCCCTTGCACACACTCTCTCTCAAAAAGAAAGAAAGAAAGAAAGAAAAGAAAACAAAGGAACAAATAAACAAAATAAATAAATAATAAAAACACGAAACAAAACAAAACACATATTCTAACTAACTACTATAATTTATATTGATTTTATTTGACCTTTATCTAAATTAAGTAGACAATTTTTCATCGTGGATGCCACGGATTATGAATTTAGTCCAAATGTTTTTATTTTTATTCTTTTGATTTTTAGTTCCTTAAAAGGTAATTTGGGGGTGTCTGGGTGGTTCAGTCGGTTAAGCGTCTGCCTTCAGCTCAGGTCATGATGCTGGGGACCCGCGTCGGGCTCCCGAAACAGTAGGGAGTATGCTTCGTTCTCCCTCAAGACCAGGGAGTCTGCTCCTCCCTCTCACTCTGACTCTCCCCCTGCTGATGCTCGTTCTGTTTCTCTTGTCCTTGCTCTCCCTCTCACTCCCAAATATATAAATAAAATCTTAAAAAAAAAAAAGAAAACAAAAGAAAAGGTAATCTGAATAAAAATAAATCAGCAGCTAATTTTTTGTCATGTTTCTAGGGAAAATGCTACATTCCTAAAAGATGTTTCAAAAAGTACAAATCGTAGAGAAGGAGATACCAAATTCATGAGAGACCTCATCTTACCAAACTTCTTGGGAGTTCTGGTGAATGTTCCCTTTATGGTTCGACAATGAGAATTATCTCCTCCACAGACGCCGCACTTATCCTCAACCTTAGTAGAACCGATTTCTTTATCACAGCCCACTTTCTGGAAAGAGATGTTAAACGTGACTCACTTTAATATGCCGAGTGAAGGTCAGCATCCTAGACAAGGACAAACCATTTGTTTTATCGTGAGCCTACAATAACGCAGTCTGACCAAACCTTGACTTTAGCTCTGATTTTTTTTTTTAAGATTTTATTTATTTATTTGACAGACAGAGACCACAAGTAGGCAGAGAGGCAGGCAGAGAGAGAGAGAGAGGAGGAAGCAGGCTCCCTGCAGAGCAGAGAGCCTGATGCGGGGCTCGATCCCAGGACCCCTGAGATCATGACCTGAGCTGAAGGCAGAGGATTTAACCCACTGAGCCACCCAGGTGCCTCTAGCTCTGATTTTTAATGCCTCAATCTTTTTGAAGAACTACTATGAAGTCAAGTGACATGTACTCTAGGTTAAAATCTACTGTCAGATAAAACCCCCAGTCTAATGAAATATTTACCCCAACACACAGTCATGACCCATCAAACATCTATTAAGTACAGATATTATTGTTGATGCTGAGAAGACAAAAAGTAAGATGGTATTTTTCCCTCGTTGTTCTCTTATTTGGAAAGGTGACTAATAAAAGGATGAGATGGGCATTAGCATAAGATTTACAAGCTGTCTAGGGATGCAAAACGAAACTTTACAAAAAATGAAATAAGACGAAATCAGAGAGGGAGACAAACCATAAGAGACTCTTAATCACAGGAAACAAACTGAGGGTTGCTGGAGGGAAGGCGGTTGAAGGATGAGGTGACTGGGTGATGGGCACTGAGGAGGGCACATGAGGGCACTAGGTATTGTATAAGACTGATGAATCACTAAACTATCTCTGAAACTAAAATCCAACCAACCAACCAACCAACAAAAAGACTTGACCAAGTGTTGGTGGTTTTCACAGGGCCCTGTCGAAAGGCATTTCAAGAAGACAGAGGGATAAAAACAGAGCCATGGAAATTGTACGCTCACGGAAAGTGGGTTCAGAGAGCAATACTGACGGCATGTTTAAGCCAATGGAAAGTTAGTGCTGTATGAGAAGGGAAGAACAGTGAAAGATTTGCAAAGCACGGGCCACGAAAGGCCCTGAATATCAGGCAGAGTTTATGTTTTCACATGCACTTAATAGGGAACCACTGAAGGTTTTCTGAACTGGGAACAGGCCCCTTCACGGAAGTCAGTGTGGGGTCGGGGAATGTGATAAGCCACCGCACTCAGAAGTTTGGAATGAAAATGCGGAGAGACAATGACGACCACATGTTGGATGTACCAGATACTGTGGGAGGGTAAGAGATGGACAACAGTCAGATTCTACTTTCTGGGGAAATTCATTTCAAACGTGAGGTCTCTGCATCCTTGAGATTCATTCCTACAACACTTCGGTTGTGCGGAAATGAAGAAGAAACAGACAGGACTAACGTGTTCGGCTAATAATCCTGATTTCATATTGGTTCAACTTGGGAACAAGAACAAGAAAGTCAACCGCAGTTTTTTAAAAAAAGAGTCTCAATGGGGCAAAACCCACTTTTTGCATCTTTGCCTCTTTTGTTCTGAGTGGGAATTCAGTGTTTAAGATTAGAATCAATTGGAAAGTAAGAGAGAATGAGAGGGCACGAGAGAGAGAATGTCTATTACTTTTTAAAATAAAAGATACAATACATATAGCATTGCGTTTTCGAAAAAAGCTCTGTAGTGTAAAAGTAGATGACCACTAGTAAAATACTCAAAGCAAAAAAGGCCCTGTCCATCCTGAGCCATTGAATCCCCAACCGGAGGGATCGGAGTAACTTAGAAAGGCACGAGGCTGGAAGAGGGGGGAAAATGATGTATTGACATCTCGATTCTGCCAACGGCCAAACATCGTTATGAAAAGTGAAATTTCTCCCACAGTTAGTTTAGGCCTCCTCAGCTTGTCCTAGATTCTACAGATTTTACAGATAAGACAGGGTTACCATCTTTCGAAAACATGCAGATGAGCGACAGTCAAAGCAGAACTGCACGAGAGCACTGGAAGCTTCCGGGGAAGGCGGGCGGACTCACCACACACTCTCCCCGCACACATATGCTGTACGGATCTTTGTAAGAACAGTGTGTCCCGTCATGCACCAGCTGTTTCATGTACACCACATCTCCCGTCTCTCTGGATTGGCAGTAAAGGTGGCATCTTTTCTTGGCTGCAAAAGACGGAGCATTCAATCGACTTCGTACAGAAAGTGGCATATTTGCACACTACAGTGATTTTATTTGTAAAATACGGAGTTTCTGCATGGTTTCCCCAAAACAAAACACTGTATGAATAAATTAAAGAAAGAATAGCAGAAAAGGATACATATTTGGCACACGGCTGATCCAAACTGTGAAACTTCTGAGAGCGAAAAATGGCTGAATTTAAGAACTGCATAGGAATGACCGGGACTGTCCCAGGCATACCAGGTTTGACGTCAACCCTGGATTTGACCACAGTTCTTCAATAAATTTTAATTAGAACCAATTTCATTTCAGTGACACTTAGAGAATTAAAAGGGTTTCTCCTTTGTTGGAACCAATGGCCGAGTATGGTTTATGCCTCACGTAGGATCTCATTAGTTAAATGTAATATAATTTATGCGACTTGCTTCCATGAAACCAATAAAAAATAATGCATTTCTTCTCGATCCATTACAACTTGGAATTCTTAGGTGGATGCATCTTTTCTTTAAAACAGCTTTTAAACTGAACTCAGCAGTGTATTGTGTCATATGGTAATCATGTAGCCATCTTGTTTCAGCCACACAATTATGAAGCATGGTGAGGTGTCCCCATCTGAACACACTTAAGCAAAACTTCAGAGGGATAAAGTGAAACACTAAAAGGGAATCCCCAAGTGTCTTTTTAATAACTAGGATACGGTACAAAAGTAAAAGGTTATGATGTGCCTTTAGTTCTCAAGTCATGATCTTCTCGTTTCTGACTTGACTGTAAAAGAAGAGTGTTTTTTCTCTAGTTCTTCGAAAAGGAAAGATCACAAAATTCAAGAGGGTTTCCTAGTAGAAAGATGCCAGTCAAACAAGGAAATGCAACATGTCTCCTATGGGCTGCTTTCCACGGGTGTTTTCTGCAGTGACGGTGGGAATGCTATTGGCCGGGAACTAGCCCACAGTCCTCACCTCTCTAGGGGAAGCACTATAGGAGCCTCGCTCTTGGAAAACCAGCAGGACTTACCCCTATAAACATCGAGTTTTCTAATTTACCGAGTAAGGCCCCAGAGTCCAAGGGATCGGTGTTGACAAGGCTTACAAATGCGGAGACCCCATCCACACAGCAGGAAAGACAGCGAGCGTCTACTCACAGTCCGGATGCTCATATGGTAACCAGTGGTGTTTGGTATTCTGGTATTCGAAGTGCGAGTTACGCTGCTGGCACTGCTGTGCTCTGAAGTCCTCAAAGTGTTTTGGGCATTCTTCTGTATTACAAAGCTGGTACTCAAAATTAACACCAGGACAATCCTGACCACCATTGATGGGCCTAAAAGAAAAGACAACATTGAAAAAGGCCCCTTGGCTCTGGGCCAGCAGTTGCAGCTTGCAGACACAGCGCTCGAAGGCAGAAAGCCAGAGCGGCTGAGCTGTGGGCACCAAGGGAATGAACTCACTCTTCCCAATTTTCATCCCTTTCCAAAAGCACCATCCTCTCCCTGTGTGCGTGTCTGGGGTAGGGTGGGGAGACGGGGACCAAAAACTCAGCTTAAATCAGCATTTCCAACAGTATATTTTGAATGCACAGTGAAAGTATAGAAAGAAATTTTTAAAAACTTATATATACGGACCGAGGAAAATTATATCTCCTCCCATGCATAATACCATGGAACCCAAAGAAATTTGATCACAGCTCTACGTCTTAGCTTTCTCCTACACAGAATGTGGAAAATAATCCCACCTTCCTTACAGAACAATGGAGAGGACTTCCCAAGGGAACACATGGAACATACTTGCGACAGAGCAGGGCTCATAGCAAACCTGAGCCACTCTTACTATAATTTTCTTTGTTTTTGTTACTTCCACTACTACTACCGGCATCTCTTCCCGTGAAAACAGCTATGGGACATTCGATATACTTGATGAGAAACTTTCCCAGAGCCATCCTGCTACCAGAGACTGAAGAAAGCACTTTTCTTACTTGGTAAACCCTAGACCAGAAAGAAGGCCCTCAGGTTTGCTGAGCACACGAGAGGGACTTGTTGTATTTAGTCTGACGGGGGGGGGGGGGGGGGACTATGGAGCTGTTCCCCCAGTGCCTCGGGCTTCTTTCGCCATCCTTCTGTGGTCCTGCTCAGCTGTGTTGCTCTCCTAACCCTGGAGGGGGTGAGCCCCTGGCTGGAGCTGCTCCCAGGTTGACCAGCTGACACCGGGGCTTCTGCAGTGGCCCTCCAGCCTCGGGGCCCAGCACAGGGACAGAGCTTCCCTGCCTAGCTCCTGAGGACTTCTACACGGCAATGCTTCCCAGATCTCGAATTTTCACTGGAGCCTCGTCTTCGCCAGTGACGACGCTTTACGGGATTGATGAATAGAGATTTACCCAAAACAGACACTTAAACCCCTGGTGTTCATGTTTGGTATTTGACATGTACTTCATGAAGCAGAATACTGATAACATACTACCGGAGCATTTTCTCATCTCTCCAAAAATAACTGAATTACAGGAGTTTACTCACGCGGGATTATTACACTGGCGCGTTCTGAAACGGACCCCGATTCCGCACGTCCGGGAACAAGAGCCAAATTTGGTCCAAGATCCCCAGTTGCCATCTTGTTTTTGTTGATTAGCATTTTTCCACATGCAGTGGCCCTTATAGCACCACTTGGGAAGATGACAAAAGGCAAGCATGAGAATCAGGCATAAGCTAACGCTCAAATTATTATACAACTACACCAGTGAAAGGCCTTTCTTCCTTCTCTCCCCGCAGGTAAAAATGCATTTAAAATTAGCCTAGCACAATTAAAACTATAAGGTACCCTAACTAGGACAATTTAGACTTGCACTTTTAAGTATAAAATGAAAAACAAATTCACTCATGCAGACAAATTCTTAAATGACTAATCAAACAAAACCAGTAAGAATGATCTGTGGACCTAACTTGCATAGTAGGCATGGCTCTACTCTTTATCCCTCATTAACTAGATCATCAGGGTCTTTTTAAGTGTAACATCGTCCTCTGGAATGATTTAACTTATCTAAAACATGCACAGTGTTCAAAACACTTAGATATATTTCAAAATTTTCATTCACAGTGATGCTGAGAGATAGGGCACTTGTTATCTTTACATTTTAGATGAAGAATATCAGGGCCCAGAAATGATTGTGCAGAGGATGAGACCAACGGACCAGCAAGTTAGTGGGAACTCTGCAGGGCGGTTACTACAGGGACACCTGGCTTACGGTACCCAGCATACGGCGGGTGCTCAACAAGTAGCAGTTCCGCTCAACATTCTGACTTGCTTTTTTGGTCCTACCTACAATAAAAATGTTTCTTAAAACTCAAATTTGGTAAATTCAAATATAACACAAATATGTTTAGAGAAGTTGGATGTTCAGAGTTGATTTACAGGATACAGATTTCATAAAGCAAAAAATGAATCAATTCATTGTCGCTCTTGTTTTTTTTTTTTTTTCAATCAGAAGTTTGTAACACTGAATTTTTCCAAAGCAACACACTTTCTGTAATCTGTTTAGCATAATACCTAACAAAGTTTAAACACCAATAATGGCAGATTTATTTACTGTTATTATTATTAGCATCATCAGAGCAAATACAGTTCACACACAAATAGAGCTTTAAATGGCTTTAAAAGAATTTAAAGCTATATAAATTTTCCTTGCCAGCTTTTGGTCCTTTCTACAATATCTTATTTCCAAACTAGTCAAGGCTCTTCAACTTGAGTTCTTAACATGGCTTTGTTTTGGGTTTGGTGATCTTTCCCCTTATGAGTAGTGTAGCCTGGCCCCTGGCCAGTTTCTGAGCATTCAATCTTGACTACACAATTCGAGATTTAAAACCTCTGGGCATCTTTCCCCAAGGAGCAAGGCCAAATCCTCTGTATAAATTCACATGATACTTTATTTCTGGACAACTTTCACAAGGAGTGGGATGCCAGCAAGTAAATCAAATCCCATCAGTAGGGGCCCAGATACTCCCCTGAGCTGTTGCTTCCTATTCTATTAGGAGTAGCTGAACGGTGGTCTCAAAGATGTCCTAATCCCCCAAGTCTGTAAACGCCCATATCTGGAAAACGCTCTTTCCAGATGGGATTTGGTTAAGGATGTTGAGCTGGAGAGGTTATCCTGAATTACGCAGGCAGGCCCTCACTGCCAGCATAGCACATGTGTTCTTAGAAGAGAGGGGCAGAGGGAAATCTGCACACAGAAGAGAAGGAAACCATGTGGCCACGGAAGCAGAGACCGGAATGATGCAGTCACAAGTCAAGGAATGTGGGCAGCTCCCAGACGCTGGAAGACGCAGGAACAGATCCTCCCCTCGAGCCTCTGGAGACAGAATGGCCCAGTCCCCACATCGAATTTGGCTCAGTGAAACTGATTTTGGACTTCTGGCTCCTGGAACTATGAGAAAATATCCTTTCTGTGGTTTTCAGCCACCAAGATTGTGGTAATTTGCCATGGAAGCCCTAGGAAACAATGCTGGTGCGTTACTGTAATGAAATCCTAGACACCGTGGTTGGTACAAGAATGATGACAGCCAGGGTCCTAATTTTCCAGGCTTCTAAAGACACTTATGAGGAAACCTATCTCAAATCTTCACTGTATAAATAGATATACTTACTTTTCCCGTAGCACATTCGGTCCCATCAAGTGGGGGTCCCTTTTTTGTCTTACAGAAGTAGGGGTTATCGGGATGGCTACACCACAGTTGTTTACATGGGTCAAATGTTCGGAACTGGAAGAGAGAGAATCAGGATCTCAATGAAAGAGAGATGGCATGTCCTACCAACCTGTGTCCGACGGCACCTTGTGGACACTTTCTTCATGTCATGTCCCTTGGGTATTTTAATTTTAAATTAGTAGTAACAGCTGTAGCATGATAAGAAAAAAAAATCCTGCCCAAGTATTAATTCCAAATTAATTCCAAGGAAAGGATACTTGTATTCTTCTTTTCTAAATTATCAATGATAAATAATAATTAGCGATTCTCCGGTTGTCTTCAACATTTCTGTATACCATTTCTGTTTCATGGTTTTCAAATAGATAGTATGGGAATTTTAAAGAATCTGTAAATATTATACCATTTTAAATGTGAAAACTTATTAAGATAGTTTTGAAGCTCTCAAGTTATTAAAACAGCTTCTCTTGTAAATAATTGTATTGTAAATAATACTAAGCTGACTAGTCTGATTATAAATAACTAGTTATGAACTAGTTAGATTGTAAATAATACTGAGCTGACTAGAAGTAGAAAATATTTATAAGGCTTGCTATGTGAGATGAGGTGTTCTAGGTATAACAAAACCTCATAATGCATTCATGTAGTTGAGAACATATTTTCCATATATTTAATACTCAAAACAATCCATGACTGAGAATCTGAGTTATAAGTAAGGCATTAGTTATGCTTATAAGTGAGATAATACCAGCCAGACTAGAATTGCAGCACTCTGACACATGAGAATTCTTTTTGTTTTCCTAAAACACCACATTATAATATCCAAATGGATGTGTAAGCCACATATTTGTGTATGGTCTTCACTTGTCTGATGTCTTTGTAACTAAAAATGTCTTACCATTCTCTAGATTTGAAAAAAATCAAACGCTGGTTTATTCACGTGTTGATTTTTCACTGTACTTACTACCCATATACAGCCTCATGGACAGAACTTTTATTATTATTATTTTTTAATTGTACTCATTTTGGACCTGGGTTTTTTGTTTTTTCTTTTATTGTTGTTGTTCTAATTCCTATTACTTAATCTAGAAATTGTACTTTTCCGTGACATTGGGGCAAAGCTTTAGAATTCTCAGGTCTTAAAGCACTGACGCAGGCAATAAAGGACTGACAGCCTGTCCCTTACACACCGACCGAATGGCTGGAGATAGCCCCACACAGAAGATTCCAAACAGCACATCAACTTCTTCTCAGTACCTTGAGATAGTTACTTTCTCTGCTCTTACACGTAAGGCTTGCTCCAACACATGAAAACCCCTCCTTTCTTCCTTTTCTTCTTCTGAACTACTAAAGCTTGATATCGAAGTTTGGTGCGATACAGCTCTAATGTGCACAGCCACGTGGGGGATGGGCTATCCCGGACCCCATCACCATGTGCCTGCATTGGGCTCAGCGCTGTAATTACAGCATCAGGTTGAACCCTGATACCAAATCTATGAGATAAATGCTATCATTATCCACATTTTTATACCCAAGGAAACTAAGAGAGATTGAATAAAGTGCTTAAAGTCATATACTTAGTAAGTATGAGACCCACGTTCTGATCGCCCACCAAGCCTCAGGAGAAAACCCATATCCCTGACCTTCCGGCCATACCATAGGATTCTCACGTGGGAATATACCATGACGACCCTTCCCTATGGTCACAGATACATGAAATCCAGCCAACAAACTAGTGAAAAACAATCAACTGAAGGCTTAGACGTCATCTCTGAAGGTCACAAAAACTAAGGGAGTGACAGAGCATAAAGCCTTAGAGCCTGACCATCTCAGGCTCGATGTCGAGCTGCCCTGTTTACCAGATGCGTGATTTGAGCAAGTTGGGCTTAATCTCTTTAGTCTTGGTTTTTTCGTCTACAAAATTAAAATATACCAATTCCCATCTAGTCGGCCCCAAGGATTAAACAGGGTGATATATTTGAAGCTCTTAGCCTCAGCGCACAGAGACACATCAAACACAAAATCATGGGTAGATAGTCTTCTGCTTGACCCATGAGCCTACGAAGCTCACCAAGCAGGAGTGAAGCAAACAGATTTCAAGATGCAAAATCTCAACTGACTGTGAGTGACGTACCGCAGTGCACATTTTATAACCAACCCCAAAGTCAAAACGACATTGTTCATCCATAGAGTAGTTGATTCCAGGAAGTTCTGGGAGTTTGGGCCAGTCATGTTCAAAAGGGTCATCGAGGAGACAGTCGTAGGAACTGTAAAAAGGAAAGCATTTCATCTCATTAATTTTTTTTTTTTTTTTTAATCCCATCCTAATGAAAAACTGTGCTTAGGTTACAGACTCTGGAGTTTCATCCAGTCATACAGCAAGATCACAGAGTCCTACCTTTTAAGGTTTCTGGTTTCACTTCCATTCAGAAAAAGACCCATCATATCCTTATTCATCCCAAAAAAGAAGCCAAACATGACTCAGGAATACAGTAGAATTGTGACAGCCTTATTCATGGCCCCCAGGGGACCCCCCCCCGTGGTGGGATGGCACAGATCCCAGCCCCCACCCTACAGGGCATATGTGGCACTCTCTGCGGGCGCCACATGACCGTCCTCGCTTAGTCCCTAACTCAAGTTTGACCACCATAGATTTACTAAAAGGAGACCAGAGTTAAAAATCCTCTTAAATTCTAGGCTTATGGCTTAAAATACTGTGATTACATTATGGGATTATGGTGCCAAAAAGCTCTGAGTCCTAAGAAAATGTTTATCATGAGTGACCATTCTCATTCACTGGGAGTTTGGTTAAGGTCAAATCCTAACTGTCAGTTTCATGTCTGTGTTAGGCTACGACAGAAACACTCTGGGGACACACAGAAGGGGACCTACTGGATGTATCTCTTAGTCTACGACAGAAACACTCTGGGGACACACAGAAGGGGACCTACTGGATGTATCTCTTAGGCTACGACAGAAACACTCTGGGGACACACAGAAGGGGACCTACTGGATGTATCTCTTAGGCTACGACAGAAACACTCTGGGGACACACAGAAGGGGACCTACTGGATGTATCTCTTCAGCTCTTGGCCGCTGCACCGGGACCAGTGGTAGCGATGAAACGCGGCCTGCACCAAGGGAGCCATGACGCTCCCCATAGCGGTCTCATCGCCGCACCTGTTGCCTTGTCCGTCGTGCTCCATTCCCAGCCTGCAACGGAAGTGAGACCTCACGGGTGAGAACCAGAGGGGCCATGGATGGTGCTTGATTTCACTCTTGGAAACCCGTTCAGGGGACTGTGCGTTTTGAAATTAATGTGGCTTTGGCGGAGGAGTCCCAGAGACTGTGAAATAGAGAACAAATGGGACAGAAATGTCTTCCTCGTCCCGTCGCTGTGAAAAGCGCGGGCGGGGGGGGGGGGTCTCCGCCAGCCAGAGTCACTTATTTAGTTTCAGCACATGATCTCTTCCCTGTTTTCAGCTCCTCACACTTGGCAAGGAACGAGAGTTGCATGCCGGCATGTACTCTGCCCAAAGTGTGAACAATACTGAGAGAAGCGGGAAAGAAAAGACCTTTTTTTTCGCTTTATAGCTGTCAACAGTGACTTACACATGGCCAGTCTCATGGGCTACTACAAAAGCAGATGAAAAACCATCCTCATGATTCAGGGTACAACTTCTCACTGGATGACACATGCCTGTGACCGGAGCATATCCTGTAGAGAATAACAATTACGTTTATTTTCATTTTATGAGAAAGCCCATTAAGAGCTACTACTGGACCTTTGCCTAGGGGGGGGGAAGAAAAAAAAAGCTTTTCAGGAAACAGAGGCAGTATTATTTCGCTGCTAGCATTAGGCCACATTCTCTTGGGAAAGCCACACACAGGTAATGCTCTCTAAAAAGATTCATTGGGTCTGCGTTTTCTCTGTCCCTAAGAGAAGGAACTGCCTGGGGTTACCATTCTGTTCTGCCCACCAACAAAGCTCCGTCTTTCTGTTTTTAGTGAATGGTCCTTCCTACGATGGTACTGATAAAAAGAGCCAGAAATTCCATCAGTGTTGAAAAGAAACTCATCCGTCTACTTTTTTCCAAAGTCTACGTCGGAATTTATTAGACAAATGTAAGCTGACTTTGGAAGAAAGCTCTTTGGCAGCAATCATTTCTCATGGCATCTCCGTTCCCTTCCCAAGCGGTTAGTGGAAATCACGTCGCATTTGACAGGATCCCCTCCACACCCCAAATGCACAGTCATTATTTTAAAGGCAAGTATAATTCATTATACCATTCAAGTGGCATTTAACATCGTGAATTGCACAGAAGTCACTGGAAGCAATAGAAAGACAGTGTGTGCCTGGCTGATGCATGGTGGAAAAGGATAGAAGGGAGCTGAACATTTGAACAGACTCCTGGATTTAGGGTTATTTTTGGAAAGTCATGCCCTTAAGTTTTTCTTCTGCACGTTAATAGAAATACCTTGCATTCCAGCAGGTCCGAAGTCTTGCCTGGTTAAGAAAATTGCATGATCATGGTGTTCGGGGTGGTTCGGATCAGACTTTTGTTGTTGGCAAGCCCAGCGACACACGTTCTCCAAGCTTCTGGATGGGTTTCCCCTTTCTATGAGGCTGATGGACTAAGAGGAAACAGTGTGTTGAAGAAGTGCGATATTTCAATGAGGTTCGATAATCTCATTTAGGGCTTATGCATATGCCTATTCTTGTTTGGGGATTCTAAACGCCCAGGAAGGAAATCTGAACAGTGACCAGTGGTACCTCTGTGACAGGTGACTGCACGTTTATGGGGACACGTGGCGCTGACCTTTGCTATCGTTGGGCAACTCAATGTTAATCATTAGGGTAAGAACTCTAGTAGTCCATTTCCTAATCCAGCTCAGATTTCTTAGTTTTATAGACATTAAGAACGGGGCGGGGGGGGGGTGGGGAAGAGGAAAAGATTCTGCTGTGATACTTTTATCCAGAGTTCTTAAAGGTCTTTGGTTAAAATTTTTATTTTTATTTGCCCAGAATTGAGCAACATAGGTGAAGTATTTAAGTTCTTCAATGCGCTGGCAAAGCTGGTCAAATCTTCATTTCAGGAAATGGCCCAATTACATAAACTTTACACTGAAAAAAGCAACTAACCTTTTCTTAACCTCAGAGCAATGAAGAGAGATGTACTCTTATCTGGTATTTACAAGAGGCGGACTGACATTGCCTGGAATGTTGCTACTACCACATTAGGATCAGGAGTTAAAAGTTTAGAGGGAAAGGGGCCCATCCTTCAAAAACTCAGTATCCATACTTTCCAGAGTAGCTCTGATTGAATAAGAAATTGAATTTGGAGCCCCACATTAGTACCTAGTTGGCTGACAGGCTGAGAGTTCTGTTACATTCCAGCAAATGTCATTATCGGTGTTTACATTCTGAATAAAATGAGCCTGGTTTATTATATGCTGATCACATACTTCTCCAAACAAATCATCTAACAACCCACTGAAGGCTGTTAATATCTCCAGCTGGAGTCAACTTGTGTTTAGTGTTCGTGACACAAAGTAGGTCAGGCTTGGGGAATAAAGTAAAGATCAGTGACACACTCTCATCAGAAAATGATAAGTGGGTGTTACATACATAATGAAATGCAAACACACGGATTTTTTTTTCCTGTTTGCTAAAGGCATAATTTCCTTAGTATTTCATAATCAGGAGGATTAATTATGGGAGGGGGACATGTAATTTTAAATATCAAGAAAATTGCCAAATTAGGCACTTTCTCAAAGGAAGAAACCAAGGTCATCCATTTAATTATTTCCAAGGACAAGGACCCATCTACTGCTATTTTAAAGCCAGCTGAAGTTCCTTACATTACATGAAATTCCTACCTGTGCATTTTGACCTTTTTGTTTTCAGAAGGAATAGGGCTCTTCTAAGGGAGTATCCACTCTGTACTTGGCTTTTCTTAAGTGGAATGATAGACATGTAAAATACTGTTTTTCACAAACCATGAGAGGGCAAGGATCTTTGCTGCTTTTCTTCACTGATATATTCAAAGCACTAGAGAGCATCTGACACATAGTAGGCACACAGCAGAGATGTTTTAAAAAAATAAATGGTTCGAGAATTTGATGATAATGGTAGACTGAGGAAATTCTCTTTCTTCACAATTATATGCATTTGTTTTCATTCATACGGTCACGCCTAGAGCCAGGACCACTACCTGTGACTCCATTAGACAGATAAGCAAACGGTGTCAGCACAAAAATCATTATCCGCTCAGACCGGGAGATGAATGCTTGCTGTGGCAGTTTCTCCTCCTCACTTGTAACCAGCTAGGTCTACGTGAGACACCAGGGCGACGTGTTCGCTACAGCTACAGAAATGCAGTCTTCCGTTTGTTAGCTCGGTCCTTCGTGTTCATAGTCCACATATTTAAAAGCATTTTACCTTTGCGTATCCCAGCATTATCATGCGCACCAGGACCACATTTATATGCACTCCGAGGGACTCATCGTGGTAAATTTCATTCACCTGGAAACAAAGCAGATCGTTGCTAAAAGAAGAGTGACAAGCGATTTCGTGAGATGGACAACATTTTAGGGCTCAGTCATGTGATGACAAGTGCTAGAGTCAAGTCCCTTTTTTTAAAAATTTGGTTTAAGCTGAACTCTCTGACCATTAGCTCTGAAACAAGTCTCAGGTATGTGAATCACTGATGCTGTAAACCCCACCGTACCTTGAACAATGGAGAAGATACCTCCAAAGGGCTTCATTAACCTATTGCTGTGTTAGAAAGAGACCAGTGTGCTGTAGCTCACATATAGTAGTCATCAAAAGCAACCACGAGTGGGTGACTCAGAGCTGAGCAGAGCCACGGTCACGTAGAGGAAAACAGAAAGAGGCATTTGTCTTGTGCCCAGGTCATCACAAGCTGCCCAAAGTCCAGCTGGGAGAGCCCGTGGAAATGGACTTGGCGTGCAGCAGCTGTCGTGGCTTATCTGCAGGCCAGTGAGTGGGTAGCCCCCTCCCCTCGCCCCCGGTGCTCTAGCAATAGGGCAGCTCAGTAGATGAGTAGTTAGAAGTCCTATAGTGTTAGAAGTCCTTTCACATCTGAATTACTAAGGGGACCGTACAAGTGCACATTAAATAAATATCACGCTTGGGTATAGTTCAGAAAAGCTAAATTCCGTCACTCCTTATTATTTAATTTTTTGAAGTCAGTTGAGATTTCAAAAAATCATTTGGTATACCTTAAAATCATAGATATTAGAATTGAAGCAACCTCAGAGGTCACAGTCCCCACAGATTTATACAGACGAGTGCACGGTCAGTGGTGAGCAGATAGGAATCTGAAGTGGCCCGTCGTGGTATTTTCTGATTAAGCTGGTGCGAAATCAGTGCGCGTGAAGGTTGCTTATTAAGGTGGCAAATGCCGGCAGGAATGGGAAAGATGGCGTTATCTGACTAGATCACAAAACTTCTTAGCTATTCTCAGGAACAGGGACTGAACATTTGTCACAATAACTAAAATACAAATGGAAAACTAACTGCGGTTCGACTCGAGGTCCAGAAGACTGTAGGCACAGCAAATGGAAACCCTACAGAGAAAAGAGAACCATAATCTCATAAAGAGAGACTTTAAAAAGAAATATAACTTAAGAATAATAGCATGTCCTAAAAAGCTCCCACAAAACTCATGAGTCATAAAATTACGAAGTCCCACACTGACCGAGAAATGGGAGCAAGAAATCCCAACGGAACTATCTCAAGAATCTCATGGGACCGCAGAGAACACCTTAAAAAATCATGGCCTGAAATCTAGACTAAAGGCATCCTTACTAAATTTGTACGGAATAAAAGAGAGGACTGCAAACACGGAGGTTAAAGAAAAAAGGGGGCAGACATGAGTCGAAACTAAAGAAGACAAAGTATGGTTTGACAAGAGAAAATGTAGAATCCTCTTAAGTGGAAAAACGCATTTACACACACACACATAGAGTTTACAAACGCGCGTACACATAGAGGATGGCAAGACCCAATCTCATACTTGTTTGAGAGAAGCCAAGTTAAAAAAAACAAAACAAAAAACAAAACAAAACAAAACAAAACACCTCTGTAATGTGCAGACAGGCAGCCCAGAAGGAAGCCATCGCTTTGGAAGGCCAGGGTATCCCTGAAGTATTGAGTACATTTTATCTACAATGTCTTATGAAAGAGAAGTTGACAAATACGTATATACCCAGAGAAGAGCAAAAAGCAAGAAACCTCGAAAATGTGTCACATAAAGAAGGGGAGACACAGTGGCCTAGAGCCTGACACCAATTTTCTCAGTTGACCTCTTGGTTCAAACCCTCATTGTCGTATGGTCTCCATCATTCTTCGCCTCAGTCGGAGGGACACAGGAATACTACCAGACTGGGCTGGTGCGAGAATTAGAAGATTGAACTCATGCAAACCGCGTGCCCCAAAAATCTGTGAGTGAGAAGAGGAGCAGGACATTACAGAATAGTAGAACAGAACAAACAGAAAAGAAAAACCGAGAAAGAAGACTTACTAGCTGCCATATGGAAAAGACTTACTAGCTTCAATTTATTCCATATATCTATAGGAAATAAACAAAAACCATGGGTTCCAACTGAGAAGGGTAAATTCTAGGTCAATATAAGAAAAGACTGAAAGCTGGACAAAAAAGCTGTGATTTCTTATGACATTTTCGGTCACGGTCACATTCTCTTATCTTACTCCACACCTGCCCAATTGAAGACTGAATCTCCTTCCTCTTCTGGAATAATTATCTGATAAGAAATTCCCAACATTATAATTCCAATGCAAGCAAAAAGTCTGAAGCCAGGCATGTTACTAACACATTCATCCAGAGACTCAGGGACATTCCAAGAGACTTCTTGTAAGTCAGCTGTTCTGAATTAGCAACTCCCCTACTCAGCTTTATGTAAGCGAAATGTAAATGCATTCGATGCTAAAAAAAGAGAAAAAGACTGAAAGTAATGCTAGTAAATACACAGAATAGGGGAATGATATCATTCTAAACTAAAGTAGTTAGGTTAAAAAAAAAATTTCTAGAGCAGAGATGACAGGAGGGAACACAGATCAGCAGTGACCCCTATATTGAAAAGGCAGGAGACACTTCTATCAGAAAATCTTAGACTTGCACATGGAGGAAAGGTGGCAACATTGGCCAACAAGCTTATGATACTAGAGTTAGTATAATCTATAATCACCCTAAATCAGTAAATTCATCTGTGCTCGGGAAGTTTTAAAATCACTACAATATCAAGGAAGTCCAAAGGACAAAATTTATGTTCCCCATGGTAATATTACATTATAAAATGATGGAGTAGAAGGCTACTTTTTTAAAAGTCAAAGATACCATTTACCAGATGAAAAGTACTGTTTAATCAAAGTCACTATGATGTCAGGCTAATTAGATAGCAGGGTATGCCAACAGAAACCAAATAAAAAATCAAGCAGGGAACCTCCTGGGTCAGCACACATTTGTGAAACTGTCATAGGACATGCATAAATTATTATGGGTAGAAATCACTAAAAATAAGGCAATAGTATGTACACAGAGCAGAAAGTATTCCTTCAATATGGCAAAACAACACACATTAGGTGTCCATGCAAAGCGTTGGATATCACTTACTATTTTGCTTTTCAAAGTTTAAAAAATACATTATTCACTTTAAAATGTACTTAGGAATTTAGCTGTTTTTCATTTCGCTAGCCTTATTAATAATAGGATACAATGTTTTCTACTCAGAGGCCTACAGGATATGGTAAGTTCAAGAAATAATCAGCAGCATAGGATAAGATATTCAAAGATCTGGATTCTGACCCAGACATGCCAGAAAGACTGGAGTGACCTTGGGCTGATCACTTAACCTCCCCGGGGCCCTCTGTTTTCTCATTGGCCAATTATGGTTGGACTTGCTTTATCTGCTTCAAAGGGTTGTTGTCCAGATCTAGCAAAATGCCCCACAATTGCCCTCAGAAAAACACAAAGAACTTAAGCAACCTTCCATCTATCCCTGGAAAAGATTTGAAAGGCTTCCAGATGTATTTTCATAATCTACATGAATAGAACAAGAAATATAACTGCTTCCTTCTTAGTTTTCAACTAAAAGGGACTTGAAGTCTCTCACACTTGAAATCTCAATTGAATGAAAGATGTAATTTAAATGATATCTATTAAAAAAAACTATGGGGGAAAATCATTTTGATGCTTAAATTTTTCAAAAATATTGCCTCAATGTGCAAAACTTTCTCCAGCAGATGGCAGTATGCACATTTTTGAGGAGGGTAAAGGCGGCTTAATACACCTGGAGGTATTTACTCACCACCAGTTGTTATGTCTGCCTTTCCCTATATTTACACATAAATAAAATAACTTCCTTAAAATTAAGTAAGAGTTTGAAAATATTCTAGTCTAAGGAAAACACTGAGTCATTTGACTCTTGAAAGCTAAGAAAAATACTGAAGACATCTTTATTTAGATTGTTTTTCAATGTCTTCTACTAAAACCGATGAGAGACACAGAGACACTCCCAGAATCTGACTACAAATTAATCACAAATTTTAACAATCAATAAATTATGTACAGAATGAACTAAAAACACATCATACTGAATGAACCACTTGAATCTGTCAAGATGAACTAAAATAGTATTTGTTAAGAAAGCATTTTTACAACTCTTTGTGACAAGGAAAGTGATTTTTTTCCCTAAGTAAAAATGACAACAACAACCAAAACCAACAGCTAACATTATACAGAGCTTTCCAGATTCCAGACACTGCACTAAATACTTTATATTCATTCAAGTAATCCTTGCAACTACTTTAGAGATACCATCTCTGTTTTACATCAATGAAGTTGAGGCCCAGAGAAGTCAAGTAACTTGCCCAAGGTCACACAGCTAATAGATGCAGCAAAGGATGAAAACCTAGGCAGTGTGGCTCCAGAGCCAGTCGTGTTCACCATCTTGCTACACTTCCACAGACCCACAGACCACAGCACTGTTACTCTGCACAAAACAGCTGGTTTTCGAATAACTGACAGTGGTTCGCTATCCCTGAATTTAAGAAATTGGTGTGTGAGTATATTGAGAAAGAGGACTTAGCAACCTCACTTCCTTTCATAATCTTCCTCATGTAAATTTTAAGGAAATGAGGAACTGGGTTCTAAATTTACCATAAATAAGGATTTCTTGACGATCAATATGATGGTATTCTAAAAAATACTGGGAAAAAGAAAGAGACGCTAGAACAGATCACTGGAAAAACTGAATAAGAAATGAAAAGATACCCAGTGTTTTGGGTGTGTAAGGATAAATATCCTAAAAAGTCACATATTTGACACAACATAATGCAAACCTATGTAAAACCAAATATCCTTTTACCACGTGAGCCAATCTATTAGAATGTGTGTAGATCATCCGTGAGGTGTTCGGGTTGAGCCCTGAGCTTTTATTAAATCACCTGAAAGAAGGGGTAAACAGAACATGAATTCAATTTTCAGATAACCTTAAATTAGAAGGGGTTGCCAATAATGTGAGAGGGGGGGAAAGGTAAAATCAAGTCAAGTATTCCTTTCCTTGAAAGGAAAATTCCTTCCAGGTTTGTTCCCGGACAGGACAATTTCTCCCGGGACATTTCCCTGGCAGGACAGTCTGACCCGCTTTGTCTGACTAGCTGATGAACAGCTTTGTCTGGCTTCAACAAAGCAACACTCATTTTTCTTCTCGATGGGTGGATTAGGTCTTGAGAGACAGTAGGCTGAGTGCGTAAGAGCATGTGCTCTGCAGCCAGGCTACCTGCGATCGATCTTGGCTATGTGAGCTTGAGTGTGTTATTTGCCTCTATGCTTCAGTCTTCTCATCTGTGAAATGGGCTAATTATAGCACTGTCCTTACAGGATTGTTGAGAGGAATAAATGAACTCATATACGTGACTCTATGCTTATATGCTTAATAGTGCTGGCCCTTGCAAGTGTAAAATTGTTAGCCATCATGAATACCATTATTCATATAGATGAAAATAAATGATACCCAAGTACGATTTTTTTTTTAAAGATTTTATTTATTTACTTGACAGAGACAGACAGATCACAAGTAGGCAGAGAGGCAGGCAGAGAGAGAGAGGAGGAAGCAGGCTCCCTGCTGAGCAGAGAGCCCACTATGGGGCTCGATCCCAGGACCCTGAGATCATGACCTGAGCCAAAGGCAGAGGCTTTAACCTACTGAGCCACCCAGGTGCCCCCCAAGTACGATTTTTAAAGAGAGAAAGAGACTTGGTTTATGGAAGGCAAACATGTCTAGGTAATTTGGGCTGGACATAAAAGCATTCTGAAATGAACAAGAAGAAACAGTGCTCTCTCCATGACTCATCTCTTACAGAGCTAAAAGCTCCAAATATACCCCTACTTGGATTCTCAGCCAATATTCTGTATTCCTTTCACTCCCAGTAGGTAGCTGACTCTCTTCTCTTCTCTCACCTCCAACCACAGACTAAAAATAACTACCTTTATTAATAGTTTTATCAAATATTTACTGAACAGTTACCATGTGCCCAATTGTCCTTGGGGCAGGAAACAGAACTCTGATTGAGTTTGAGTCTCTGTTCTTACCATCACTATGTTCTAAAAGGTAAAATCTGTTACATGCACAGACAAAAATCAATCAATAAATAAAAAAAAGAAAAAGACATGCAGACAAGGTCATATCAGATAGGAATACATGCTCTGAAGAAAATAAAGCGGAGTGATGAGACAGGGGACCAGAGGGAGAGAAGAAGCTACTTAAGACTTAGTAGTCAGAGCAGGGAGACCCAGGGTCAGGGGGTATGTCCTCAGGAGGGTATGTCTGGAGAGCACGTGCCAGAAGCCCAACCCGCATTATGGCAACAGTTCAATGCCCTGAAAAGGAGTCATCTTTATCACTACTTTATTTATTTTTTTATTTTTTTTAAAGATTTTATTTATTTATTTGACAGAGAGAAATCACAAGTAGATAGAGAAGCAGGCAGAGAGAGAGAGGGGGAAGCAGGCTCCCCGCTGAGCAGAGAGCCTGATGCGGGACTCGATCCCAGGACCCCGAGATCATGACCTGAGCCGAAGGCAGCGGCTTAACCCACTGAGCCACCCAGGCGCCCCTTTATCACTACTTTAGAAAGAGACTGAGACTCACAGAAGTCATAAGATTTTTTTCCCCTCCCCCAAATTAACACAACTAAAATTCAGGTAAGTCTACGTGAGGCTGATTCCTGATCTTTTTTCTCAACTACCTTGCTTGCCTTTTTTTCTGTCCCAGGTAAGTGCTAAGTCTTCGGCTGCTTTGGCCCCAAAGGATCTGCTCCAAAAAATTAACACTTAATTGCCTGCATTCAATCTCTCCTTTTCCTGGAGTTCCTTTTCCTCTTTAACTAACATTCTCAGTTCTCCCTCCTCGTGAAAAAAAAAAAAAAAAACCCATCTCCAGTGCTCAGCAGTACGTAATACTCTTCACACGCCGTTCTCCAGTGACACTATGGTGCTTCTTTAGTGATATTTGCTCCCTTTTCTCGGCCTAGCTCACATGCCCGTGTGCCTCCAGCTTTGGTTTTCAACCCTTGCCTCTTCTCTGTTCTCTCCCTGCAATGTTTCATTCGCTGCTGTTTCTTCAATCAATACCTGTACGCTGATGAGCGCCACATGCTGATGTCGGGGACCCTGATTCATCTCTCTGACGCTCCAGAGCTATCCGTTCAACTCCAACAGCAACAGAGCTACCTACTGGGAACATCTCTATATCTCTCAAAGGATAATCGTCTTCTCTCAATACTGTTCTCTCTTGCAAGTGTCTCAGGTCTGTACTCTCAAGGCTCTAGTTGAAGACTCAACCATCCTCGATTCACTTCTGCCAAAACGGCAGCTGATCTGTCACTCAATCCTGCGGACATCTCTCAAGTCTATGTCTTTGGGTCCACTGCCGGCAGCTACTCTCCAGCCTAACTGTCGCAATAACCTGTTAAAACTCTTGCAAATGTTTGCCTTTGGGTAATTTGGGCCATTTCGGTAGTTCTCCGGAAGGGTCAGATGGTTGTTTTCAATAAGCACGAGTCTGTCCTTTTATGTTAATTATGACTTTACCTCCTTTGAGCTTCAAAGGGAGGACCAAGAAGAGGCAATTCAGCTAAAAGGACTTAAAAACTCTTCCGGCCTTTAGTGAAAGCATACCAGAAGCCCAGGTAGACCTCATTCCCTCTCATCAAGAATGAGAATGATGATACTCTCAACAAGCTTAAAAGATTTTCTGTGTTTTTGGACCCTGGGAAAAATAAAGACTGCTATAAATCTGAGAGGGATAAGGTTAGTCTGATATTTGTTGCATAACAAAGGGAAAAATGAATGAAGTCAGGAAGAAAATTGGGGGCTTCAGAAACAAAGGGGAAAAGGGCACCCGAGTGGCTCAGTCCATTAAGGGCTCCCTGCTCAACGGGGCGTCTGCTTCTCCCGCTGCCCCTCCCCCCTGCTTGTGCTCATGCGCTCTCTCTCTCTCAATAATAAATACAAATCTTTTTTTTTTTTTTTAAAGAAACAAAAGGAAAGGGGAACAAGACACCGAGATGCTTCAGTAAAAATCAAAGGGACCTCTGAGGCAGCAACACTGTGGGGTTGTCCTGCTGTTACGTTAATTTCACCTGAGATGTTCAGACTCTTCTAGAACTATGGGTCCAGGACATTCCAGGGAAGGTATGCATGTTCATATAAGGGATGGCCAAGCGGACTTATGTCTACTCCAGTCTGTCTCCATGACCTGTTATGGTCAATCCACATTGGGGAAATTAATTTGTTGAGGCTGCATGATGCAGTATAAACCACAAGGGGTTTGGAGCCAGATGGACTGAGTTATCCCTTAGTTCTGGATACTATGTGTCTGTTCACAACACAGTGTCTAACAGCGTCTCTTCCTCTAGATACATGAAATTCACTGAGATTCTCTTCTTAAAGCACAGACTGATAAAGTCACTCTTCTTCTTCTTTTTTTTTTAAAGATTTCATTTATTTGAGAGAGAGAGCACAGCAGAGGGAGAGAGAGTAGCATGCTCCCCGCTGAGCAGGGAGCCCGACACGGGACCCAATCCCCAGACCCTGGGATCGTGACCTGAGATAAAAGCCAGATGCCTAATTGACTGAGCCACCCAGGACCCCAAAGTTACTCATCTCTGAAACTCCTGGACTCTTCATTAGCAAGGTGAAATTCAAATATCTTAGAATGGCAGGAACATCTGTATAACATTAACTGCAGCTGCCCTGTGCAGCCTCATTTTCTGTCCTCTCAGTACCCTTCGATTTCACCTACAGACAAGTCTCCCTCAGCTCAAAGCCACCGTGTCTGCTGCCCATCTTCCCAGAGCCGTCTTCTCCTTTTCTAGCAGGGAGATGCCAATTCATTCTCTCAAGTCCAACTCAAACGGCATCTCCTCTGTGAACACTCCATCTGCCACGGGCGTTATGTGCCAAACCATCCCTTTCTTTTCAGTTCATGTTTACAAAGTAATCTGTAACAAAATCATTCTAAGAAATTAGCACATTTTATTATTATTTGTTGATTTCACCTGCCTGCTAGAACTAGCTCCTTGGGAAAAGGAGCTCCATTTTATTAAGTTTTTGTCTCTCTAGAAGCAAACAGGATTTGGCCTATGGGAAGGTATGTCTGTTGGGTGAATCATTGTCTAGAGGACTGATGTCAGTTCTAATGGAAGAAATGGATGAAAGATAATGACCCACCATAGACAACTGCTTCATGATTTGCCTACATTGCTGAACATGTATAGTCCCCAGACAAATCTGCCCTGCACTCCTGTTCAATGTTTTAAGAATCATTAGTTGAGAAACCAAAAGCAGTGTAGAGACTCCATCATCATTAATTAACCAGTAGTCACATGTATCTGCTAATGCTTGGAGAGTCATTATTCAAACTTTGTTAGTACCAGAGTCCTTACACAGAGTATATGTTTTGTTTTAAAAATATTAGGTAGGGAAGCCGGCCATACTCACAGAACACAACTGGGTTATTATTTCGCTGCGCGTAAGTAGCCAATTTCAGTGTAAAAAGGAATTAGAGTTCTCCTTAATTATTAATGATTACTTGGAAGTACAATTATTTCTCATACTGGGAGGCACCTTTTAAATAAATTATTTTCTTTTCACTTGATAAATCCTGATATTACAACGTGGACTCAGTTCTCCGCAGAAAGCTGAAAATTTTAATAGGCACAACAAACCCAGATCACTTCCCAGATCTTAGTATACGACGATGATACCTGCCACAGACAGTCAAGTGTGGATGACAGAGGCCATCTGGCACAGTGGAAACAAGACACCCTCCTGAACACAGAATCTGCTTCATCGCCCTGTGACAGAGAATATTTTAAAAGATTGCTAATTGATTTCATTCAATCAGGCAAGTAACTGAATTCTCAGTGGCTGGTTCTCCACTTTACTTCAGATCTCAGTTTAATCATCACTTCTTGGTCTAAGTCTTTCTTTACCATCATGGCTGTGTAAAATCCCCGTTATTTACTTGCTCTGCTATTTCTTTTCCAAGCAAACTGCTGGCTCCATGCATTTCTCTTAGTGTAACCTACGATGCTTTATCTGATTTGCCCACCAGTCTGTAATCTTGGAATGGGCGGGAAATAAATCTTTTGTGTTCACCTCCATATATACCTGGTATATAGCATTAAAATATTTGTTAAAACAATCAATTAAAATTTTGCGGCATGTTTACTCTGTGTCAGGCGCTGTTTTGTTTTGTTTAATTTTATTTCATCAGTGTTCCAAGATTCATTGTTCATACGCAACACCCAGTGCTCCATGCAATACAAGGCACCGTTCTGTTTCATTAAAACTTTTTTTTCTTAAAGACTTTATTTGGGACACCTGGGTGGCTCAGTGGGTTAAGCCTCTGCCTTTGGCTCAGATCATGATCCTAGGGTCCAGGGATCAAGTTTCAAGACAGGCTTTCTGCTCTGCAGGGAGCCTGCTTCCTTCTCTCTCTGCCTGCCTCTCTGCCTACTTGTGATCTCTGTCTGTCAAATAAATAAATAAATCTTTAAAAAAAAAAGACTTTATTCATCTGACAGAGCGAGTGAGTGCGCACACGGAGAGGGAGTGGCAGGCAGAGGGAGAGGAAGAAGCAGGGTCTCTGCTGAGCAGGGAGTCCAATGCGGGGCTGGATCCCAGGACTCTGGATCATGACCTGAGCTTAACTGATTGAACCACCCAGGGGATCCCTTCTTGGGACTTTTTGTGTGTTTCTTTAGACTTAAGTTTTTAGAGTCATTTCAGGTTTAAAGACAAATTTGCTGGCAAGCACAGAAAGTTCCCATATACCTTTTACCTCCCCACATATTAAGATTACACCTTGCATTAGGTGGTACATGCCTTGCAATTGATGAATCGGTATTGACACATTCTCACTGAAGTCCACAGTTTGCACAGGAGGATTCACTCCTTGTGTTCCAAAGTTCAATGAGTTTGGACAAAAACCTAACGTCTTTATACACCACTTTCACTTCCATGCAAATGTCCTGTGCTCCACTCCTTCATTTCTCTCTCCCTCTCCCTGACCCCCTCATGTTCTCCTCGTCTGAGGTGTCAGATACTGTTTTTGATGTTGTAAATATGAAGCTTAATAATGTACAGCAACTGCGTGAAAGGTGAAATATGGTAAACACTAGTTAGGCATTGTAGTAACTGAAAGATACTCTAGGATTCAAAAGGATTAGAGAAGTGCGCCTGGGTGGCTCAGTGGGTTAAAGCCTCTGCTTTCAGCTCAGGTCATGATCCTAGGGTCCTGGGATCAAGCCCCACGTCAGCTTCTCTATTTGGTGGGGAGCCTGCTTCCTTCTCTCTCTGCCTGCCTCTCTGCCTACTTGTCATCTCTGTCTGTCAAATAAATAAATAAATACTATCTTTCAAAAAACTAAAAAAAGGATTAGAGTAGATGGGATACGTATCTTTTATGTCTTTTTAATTGCCATTCACTTAATAATTTGGTAAAAGTTTGACCAATTCCAATGAAAAATAAAATGACATAATTTTACAGAACCAGCGTGCACTTCTTTCAAATCAAACTAACACTTAGAGGAACTGTTTTCATTTCATCCCCTTTACAACCTCTGTGCTTCCTGGTCTTAACCTGCCAAGAACTTCTCTGTGTTCTCCCTATGTCTTAAACATGACAAATACCCATCCGCTGTTGGTTCAATAACTGGTTTTTAAAACAGAACTGAACAAAGAAGAGAAACCCTCACTGGAGAGTTGTAGGATTGTTTTCTATCGTGATTTTCTTATTTTGCACTGGTTTCCTTCAGTGCAACCTTTATAGAGCCAAACTGAAACAGGAGGGTTGAATGTTCCAATCTCCTCTCTGCCTGGGATTCCCTATCACCTTCTCCAAAGGTCCAACTTCTACCTACCATTCAAGGCCAAGTCCGTGTGTACATCTTCCTCGTTCCCGTACTTCAAAGACATCTCTAACACTCTTACCCTATAGCACCCAATCTATACTTCCTTTCAGTTAATTAGTATTTTCTAGGTTTCATTTACATATTCATAAACCTAACTTCTCCTCGTGAAGTACATCCTCAAGGGAAAAACATCTCTGTAATAAAAGTTTTCTGGCTTGAATAATGGGGTGCTAAGAAAATGAAGGACAAATCGGCAAGACCGAATTTCTTTGCTATAATCTCTGACGGTACCTCAAAGAGAACTACACTGAAACAGAAAAATAATTTTAAGTAAAATCTCATCAGTCTTGTCATATGTAAGTTATACTTTAAGAAAAGTTGATATATAAGAGTAATGTTTTATGGTATTTCAACACTGACTTTATTTACTATTAAATCACATATTCATTGTGCATTTTTCTCATGTGTGGTTAGCAAAAATACACAGGCCATTCCTTTTGACTACTTGTCTCTATCCATAACTGAACTCCCCCCAACTTATATTACAGTCTTTAAAGGTTATAAGCAAAGGAAATGAAACAAAGGATAGCATAAATTAAGGGTTCTTTGATGATATTTATTTTTGTTTTTTACTTCATTCCGAAATAATTTTAGACTCACAGAAAAAGAACAAAAACAATATAAAGTATTCCTATATACCTAACCGTCTCCCAATTTAATATTTTGCGTAACAAATCAATGAAACCAAGGGTTGGTTCTTTGAAGAAGTTAACAAAATTGATAAGCCTCCAGCCAGACTTATCAAAAGAAAGAGAGAGAGAGAGAGAAAGGACTCAAAGAAACAAAATCACAAATGAGAGAGGAGAAATAACAACCAACACTGCAGAAATACAATTGTAAAGAGCTATATGCCAGCAACTAGGCAACCTCGAAGAAATGGAAAAATTCCTAGGAACATATAAGCTACCAAAACTGAAACAGGAAAAAATAGAAAACTTGAATAGACAGATAACCAGCAAAGAAATTGAATCGGTTATTATAAAAACTAACAAACAAAAGTCCAGGGCCAGACGGCTTCACAGGTAAATCTTACCAGCCATGTAAGGAAGAGTTCATTCCTATTCTCCTTAATCTATTCCAAAACACAGTAAATGGAGGAAAACATCCCAAATCAGTCTAGGACACCAGCACTCCACTGATACCAAAACCAGATAAAGACTCTACTGAACGGCACCTGGGTGGCTCAGTTGGTGAGGCAACTGCCTTCAGCTCAGGTCATGATCCTGGAGGCCTGGGATTGAGTTCCACATTGGGCTCCCTGCTTGGCAGGGAGTCTGCTTCTCCTGCTGACCTCTCTTTCTCTCTCTCTCTCAAATAAATAAATAAAATCGTAAAAAAAAAAAGAATCTACTGAAAAAGAGAACTACATACAGGTCAGTATCTCTGATGGATATGGACGCAAAAATTCTCAATAAAACGCTAGCAAACTGAATCCAACAATACATTAACAAAAATCATTCACTGCGATCAGGTGGGTTTCATTCCTGGGTTGCCAGGGTGGTGCAATCAATCAACACGACACATTATATCAATAAGACGAAAGACAAGAACCATATGTTCATTTCAGTAGATGTAGCAAAACCATTTGACAAGGCACAACATCAATTCATGATTTATAAAAACCAACCAACCAACAAACAAAAACCTCAACTAAGTAGGTTTAGAGGAAATACACCTCAACATCATGAAGGCCATCTATGAAAACCCAGAGCTAACATCATCCTCAGTGGGAAAACAGAGCTCTTCCTCTACGGGCAGGAGCCAGGCAGGAATGTCCTCTCTCACCACTGCTATTTACTACAGGACCGGAAGTCCCAGCCTCAGAACTTGGACAACAAAAGGAAACAGAAGCATCTCAATCAGCAAGGAAGAAGTCGAACTGTCACTATTGGCAGTTGACGTCATACTATACATAGAAAACCCAGAAGATTCCACCAAAAAACTGCTGGAACTGACACACACATTCAGCCAAGTTTGCAGGACATGAAATCAACATACAGAAATCTGTTGCACTTTTATATACCAATAATGAAGCAGCAGGAAGAGAAATTAAGGAATTAACTCCATTTACAATTGCAGCAAATACAAAAAGATACCTAGGAATGAAAACCTATGCTCTGAAAACTATAAAATACTAAGAAAAAAAACTGAAGATGATACAAAGAAATGGAAAGACACTCCATGCTCAGGGATCAGAACAACAAATATCATTAAGATATCTATGCTTCCCAAAGCAATGTACACATTTAATACAATCCCTATCAAAATACCAATAGCAATTTTTCACAGAGCTAGAACAAACGATCCTAAAATTAGTATGGGACCTCAAAAGATCCTGAATAGCCAATCTTGTAAAAGAAAAGCAAAGCAGGATGCCTGGGTGGCTCAGTTGGTTAAGCGATTGCCTTCGGCTCAGGTCATGATCCCGGAGTCCCGGGATCGAGTCCTATATCGGGCTCCCTGCTCTGCAGGGAGTCTGCTTCTCCCTCTGACCCTCCTACTTCTCATGCTCATTCTCTCTCACACACACACTCTCTCAAATAAATAAATAAAATCTTTTTAAAAAAGAAAGAAAGAAAGAAAAGTGAAGCTGGAGGCATCACAATTTTGCACTTCAACTTACAGTCAAAGTTGTAGTGATCAAAACAGTATGGTACTGGCACGGAAGCAGACACACAGATCAACAGAATAGAAAGGGTACTAAAGCCCATTAGGTAGAAATCAGTAAGTCAAAAGACTTTTTTTAAAAAACCTATATTCAGATCAAGATAAAGTTGTTACCTGCCTAGAATACAGAGTTCAGGAAAGCAAGCTTCACAGCTATTCACATGATAACAGATTTCTGGCAATAGGGTTTGAATATAAAATATAAAGAAAAACTGTTGGAGAAATTTCCAGAATAGTCCAATTACTTATATTTTTCACTCTAAGAAATTTCATTTCTATTTCTTAGATTTCTTCCCAATCTCTCCTCTCAATTCTTTCCTTTTATTGCTCTACTAGTGATTTTCAGCTAGGGATGTTCATCCAAATTAACCCATTATGTTTAGAAAACACTAACTCTTGGGCCTATATCCCAAACACTCCTGATTCAGAAGCTCTTTTTTGACTCAGAACTTTTGCAGTTAATGACCCATGAGACTGGACCACTCCTTCCCCCGCTGTTTGCCTACGCCTCTTCCTCACATAATTCCTGTATCTCCGGCCACATAATATCCTTGTTGTTCCTAACCCCCTATCCTAAACACTCCCCACACTGCCTCATCTCTCCTTGACAACATCTCTTTACTCTTCTTCATTTGTCTTCTCAATAGTTATTATTACCTAAACTTACCTACTTATTTCTCCTTGGACTATCACCTGTCTCCTCTTTTAAGCTCCAAGAGGGCAGAGAATTTTCTATTGCGTTCTTTGGGAAAATTTCTAAGCCTACAACGGCCTTGTACACAGTAGGCAATGGATGACTATTTGTACAATAAGACACGCCCCGTTGCTGAGAACCAGTTTCCCAGCAAGTCAGCCATGTTACAAAATAGCAAAACTAAAATTTCTTAACATACCAAGATAGGATATGAGATCCTAAGACAGGCTTAACACATATCACATACATCTTATTTGAAGCATAAAAGGCTTGCCAAGAATCTAGTCATTAGTCACACTGTTTTAGAATATATTCAGATCTGTTTATTTCTTCTTTATAGATGAGACTTGGATACATTTCAAGATCTACAAAAAAGAAGGAGTTAAAAATAAAAGAAGACGGAAGGCAGTTGACTATTCCCTCCTTCACAGATTCAGAGAACCCAGGGGGGTGGGTAGAGGAAACCCACTCTCCCTCTTAGAAAGTTAGAGCAAAATCACCTCGGGGCCTGTTCACTTGACCCTTAAACTTCCGAGAGAAGTGCTAATTTAGGGAGCTGCCTTTCCTGTGTCCAAACTCCCAGATTCACATAGCCTATCACTTCAGAACTTCACCAAGCTCATACGCAAAACCATTACTATCATTAGGCAATATGGCCCTAGAATAGAGGAAATACATTTGGTCAAAAAGGTGGCCAGTTGAGGCGCCTGGGTGGCTCAGTGGGTTAAAGCCTCTGCCTTCAGCTCAGGTCATGATCTCAGGGTCCTGGGATTGAGCCCCGCATAGGGCTCTCGGCTCAGCGGGGAGCCTGCTTCCTTCTCTTTCTGTCTGCCTCTCTGCCTGCTTGTGATCTCTCTCTCTCTCTCTGTTAAATAAATAAATAAATAAAATCTTAGGAAAAAAAAAGTTGGCCAATTCACACAGCTAACTTAAAATAGCAGATAAATGAGGGGGAGGTTCAGGGGAACAGGCAAAGTAGGTGAAGAGGATTGAGAGGGACAAGCCCTTCGTTATAAAACAAATAAGTCACAAGATGGACAGCATAGGGCAAAAGTAAATAAAGTAGCAGATAAATTTAAAAAATGTTTAATATCAGGCACCTGGGGGTCTCAGTCTATTAAATGTCTGCCTTTGGTTCAGGTCATGATCTCAGGGTCCTTGGCTTGAACCCCATGTGGGACTCCCTGCTCAGCGAGGAGCCTGCTTGTCCCTAGCCCTCAGCCCCTCCCCCATCATGCGCGCGCTCTCTCTCTCTCTCAGCCTCTGTCCCTCTCTCGCAAATAAATTTTAAAAAATCTTTAAAGAAAGAGTTTAACATTACTCCTGACATATAACAATTATGTTTTAAGTGTTGTTATTGGAGTATTATTACTGTCTCCCCTAAACCCCTGCCTACATCAATTATTTCAGATACAACGAACTTCTTAAGTTTTAAGATTTTCTCTACTATAGCTCCATTCTGTGATGCACTATTAACTTTAGAATAATTTCTAATATTTGAGATGAAGACTTAGTCTATTATCTAACTCTTTTTAGTGGACTTAAGAATAAAACAGCCCTTTTGAGTATTATTAAACCTGAAGTGTGGCACTTCGTTTATTCTTTGACACTCTTCAAATCAGAATTACTGTCTGGCAAATACACTTTATCCATTTCTACTTTCTTGTCAAAAGATTCTACCTAGAAATCCTCTATGTTTTCTACCCTTCAAAAGACAAAAGCAAACAGCAAACAACACAACAAGAGAAAAAGCCCTAAAGACCCAGTTTAACTCCCACCTTCATGAATTACAGAATTAAGGAACATCTTATGGAGCCTTTGATTTTATAAACAGATTTTATAAACATTTCAGAAATGAAATCCCTTTGTCGAAGGCCTCAGAGCCAACAGGCAGCAGAACGAGAAAGAAAACCCTCGCCTCCAAGTTGCAGTTTGATACCCTCAACACTCGACGACTTGAATGACTGTTGTCACAGCCGCCTTCTCCGAAGTCCTATAGCATTTACAGAACAGCACCTGTCCCGTAAACCTTAATAATAGCATGACTAAATAATAAGTTCCGTGAGGACAAGGACCGTATCAGATGTCTGCTGCCTGATGCCAAGAGCCGTCTGTCGTCCTGAGCACCAGTTAGGAGCCTAGGACGTCTGTAGGGATTGGCTACCCTCCCTGGTGAGAGGGGGGCAGCAGCCCAGGGGCACAGTGAATGCCGTGAGCGGGAGGGGCATCTCCCTTGGGATTTGGAAGTAAATTCCATGTGGAAAGCTAAAATAGGATTGTTTCCTTCTGCCTGTACACACAGCACAGTGACTTGTTACCCATTTATTGCCCATGAAATCCTCTCAACATGCCTAGTAAAATCAGTCCTATTAGTTTTCTCTTTGCAAAGATGGAGACACTGAAGCAGGCTCAGAGAGGAGAAGCAGCATGCCCCGAGTTTCTCCACTAGCAAGCCAGACAAAAAATTAATAGTCAGTTGTCGAAGAAATTCATATAATTCACAAATAATGAGTCTCTACACACATCTATTGTCAAAGCCAGTAATTGGTATTTTGCGTGATATTCAGTCTTCATACCAGGAAGCAGTGCCAATGAGCAAAGAGAAATAATTTCTGTACTTCCTTTCCCTCTCACAGACCCGTGGCAGGGGTATGTACAATCTTATAAACTGGCATCTCAATAAGCAAAAATATATTTAACACATAGGCTTAAATATTAGTATAAATAAAATGGTGATTAATAAAATCAATAGTATTCTCCATTATAATTATTTGAAATCTAATCTTAATCGTGGAAAGAAGGTTGGTAAACAATAATAGATACCTGAAGAAATTAACTTAAAAAATCAAAAGCTGAAAAAGAGAGAATAGGCTGAGGTAATACATTTGCTAGATCAAAAAAAGAAGTATTTTATGATTGTAGGAGGTAAAATATGTAAAACAGAGTGCACTATCATCTCAATTATCTTTTAGAAGTACGTGGTTTAGATATTTCTCCTCAACGGCTCCCTGCCAGTTCACAGGGGAAAAGAGAATCCCAGTTCTAGGCTGCAGACCATATTTCCCCTGCATATGATTAAGGTCATAAAGGAGAAAGAAAGGAGAAACACGGTGCTCCACTGTGCCCCAGCCGGACTGCGCTCCGTATGTGTATTTCCTTCAATTGTATGATGTGAAAGACACCACTCTGATTCAGAAACCCTGGCAACAGGCACCCACACGGTTATCAGCCCTAAATCATTCATCATCATCTCGGGAAATGGAATGATGCTATCTCATCCTTTGTGGTCCCTATCAGGGCAGGTGGATAAAGTCACAAGAGTTTTGATTATCCCCAGAACACAATGAAAATCCTAAGTCCTTCTATAGATCCATCTTATTACAACTTTTTCAATCTACGATTTTTCCCCTTGATGACAATGGAGAACTAGCTGATCACCCCAAAGAAAATTCAGTTTCATGCTTCCTTCTTTTTTCCATTCTTATCTGTTGAATACGCAGATCAATATTTGAGTTTAACGCACTCAGGTGCACATCTGGGGTGTGGGCTCCAGCAGTGGGAGTCCTCCCATTGGCTTGCAGAAGACACGAACACAACAAGAGAAGCGAATCAGAAGATCAAAAAGCCTCAGAGAAGAGGCGCTACTCACAATATTCATCAGAGTGAGGAGGTAGTTCTGGACGTGCTCTTTGCCGTGGAAGCGGACCACGGAGTCGTCCACCCCTAGCAGCACCTCGATGTTGTAATCATTCTCTCCCGTGTGTCTGCGGTGCCGCGCGGCGTCCTTCAGCTGCTGGTGGATGCTGCTGGAAATAGTACCTACATCGTCAAGGCCTCCCAGATTCGACCCTATTAAGAAACAAAAGGAACTCAGGCATTTCAGCTTCCCCAATCGACCCTCTGACAACTCTTGACACAAAAAGAAGCTTCTAGGGGTCCAACATTATATTATATTCCCTAGTCTATATTATTTCCCATAGTCACTGAGATGCTGCTTTTCTGTTTATTCTTCAAATACTGTACACATGCGTCTGATCAGACGAACCTCCTCGACATTTAGCACAGAATAGCAACGCTGATGGTAACGTAGTATTACTGGACCCAAAGCAGCACCATCAGGCCAGATGGGATGTTCAATGGGTCTGAGAATGTGTACTTTCACCCTCCTGTGGCCACATCCTCAGTGCAGAACAAAGAGAGTGGATACAGACAGAACAGCCACTAAGTAGTTATTAAATAAATGGAGATTATAAATTAAAGAACTATGTGTTGAAGTTTATAGTGGTTAAGTTGCTATAATCCTGAGGGGACAGAATTTGTATCACATAAACTTAAATCACTCCTCTTGCCAGTAACCTTAACTTAAAAATCAAATTAGAGCATGGCAACACGAGGGCATCTAGTTGTATAATTATCAGTCATGATACAGGACTTCATTTCTTATGAGTCTGGTTTTCTCGTGAATGCTGCTAGGGAGCCACTGTAGGTCTCCACGCTTGTTCTGGCCATCATTTAGTTAGCATGTCACTGTCATAGCTATATCTGGAAATCCATGAGACACCAAAGTAAGAAGTCGGTCAGAAAATACATCCAAGGGGAAAATAAGAAACATTTTTTTTTCCATTTTATACAGTTGAAGAAATTTAATTTTACTTTCCCAATGGACAACACACACATACACACAGACACACAATACAAATATCCATATCTATATCCATTTATCCATTTATCTATCTGCTGAGATAGAGAGTGAGAGGCATTCTCAGGTTCTAATTTTCTTGATTATCTGCTTTCAGATTTCCATATTTTTGTTTTTTTTTTAAAGATTTTATTTATTTATTTGACAGAGAGAAATTACAAGTACACTGAGAGGCAGGCAGAGAGAGAGAGAAGGAAGCAGGCTCCCTGCTGAGCAGAGAGCCCGATGCGGGACTCGATCCCAGGACCCTGAGATCATGACCTGAGCCGAAGGCAGCGGCTTAACCCACTGAGCCACCCAGGCGCCCCAAGATTTCCATATTTTTGGAAGAAAAATGTTTTTTGTGAAATGAAAAATAAAATTTATCACCTGGATGCTAAAATAAAAGATATTATTCAAAACTGCTGGTATAAAACTGAAAGTGGATTCATTTCCATTTCAAATATATGTAAGCTGAAAAGGATTTTACTTTACAAACTGCCATGATGTCTAGAACACCCCCCCCTTATCTAAAAACAAGTTTGACAGAACCCGTTCTGACTCATGCTTTTGTATGGGAGGCTTATTTAATGCTGCCCTTGGGCCTGTAAACCCTGTGAAACGGTGTCTGACATTAACAAATGGGCATCTTCCTCCCCACCTTTGCAGTTTTAACAAAGTTGGAGGAGGGGAAAAGGTGTCTCTTGGCCAGGAAGACGGATGGGCATATCCTAGACACATGGGATTAGAAGTAGTAGAGGTACAGATCTTTCTCACACCCTTTTTGCTATTAAAAAACACACAGAAACCCCAGCATCCCCCCTGCAAGGACAGACATAAGCTCCGAATATAACTGCTCAGGTTTGAAAGCTATCCTGTAATTCGCTTTGACCCAAGCCCAAATGCAAGATCATTAGCTGGGAAATTTCTTCTCATCGGGGGATCACACTGACGCCACAGTACATAAATAGCCCTTACCGCCATCCACATCAAACAGAAAGTTTTCCTAAAAAGTTTTTAAGAGCTGCAACCCACATTGAGGGCAGGAGACTACACCTGCAGTCAGCTTTACCTCATTCGACCTCCAGCCTTTTCACACTCTTGGGAAACTGAAAGGATGTGATAGCTCATGTACACACAGGAAACTCCTACATGAGCTCCCAGTTCTAAAAAGGACTCTTTTTGGCAGAACTGCCAGTGACCATGTCCAATGCAAATATACTGAGCAATGTCATCATATCATTAAGTCTGATGCATGAATGGAGAAGACTAAGTACTTATTTCAGAAAGACAGTTTCATTCAGCTCTAACACACCTTTGGTTTGGCCTTTGAATCCCTCCTTAAATAGGTGGCTTTCTGGTTAGGAGAAGAAAATCTCTTTTTTCATTGCATGAGGAACCTAGAAAGGAAGAAGGAAGCCTTTTTCTTTCAACCATTGCCCTGATTCAATCGAATACACTTCTGTCCCTACAGTGCCCTTTCTATGATTCCTAAAGTGGGCACTTGTCAAACATTGCAAAGAAAGACAGTGAAGGAATTTCTGGCACTTTTTATCCATATGCATCAGTAGGCATTAAAGACAATTCTGAGGCTGTGAAACACCTTCACTCATAACGAATTTTCCCCAGTATACCCACCTTGTCACGGGCTTTGTAATCAGACATACCTGGATTCAAATCCGGACAGTGGCCATCATCGCAATGTGATTTTTTTTTTTTTAAAGATTTTATTTATTTATATGACAGAGAGACAGATCAAAAGTAGGTGGGGGGGGCAGTCGGGGAAGCAGGCTCCCCACTGAGCAGAGAGCCAGATGCAGGGCTTGATCCCAGGACCCTGAGATCACGACCTGAGCTGAAGGCAGAGGCTTAACCCACTGAGCCACCCAGGCGCCCCCATAGCAATGTGATTTTATTTAAGATAAACTGATGTCAGAAAAAAAAAAAAAAAAGATAAACTGATGTCAGCAGTTCTATGAGTAACCTTAGAATCAAGAAATGTGCTTAGGCTGATAGGGGAGCTCTAAAGGAGAGATCTGACCCCCCTGCAGTGCCTAACACCAGACTTTGTTTCATACGGGGGACAGCACTTCCATCATGTTTAGGCCAATTTTGGGTGTTCTTTTATATGTCACTGAATCTAGCCCTCATAGATAGGACAGTGACAATAATTTTGTTGCATAAATTCCTCATGCTCTCCTGCTTCATTTGGGAATGCAAGTTAATTTTCATGTGGATAAGTGAATGATAAAGTAAGGTTCAGTTTACCAAAATGTCCCAGTTTTCTTCGTAGTACAACTTCAGAAAATGAGGAAGGAAATGTTTTACAGTAACCAAAAACATAGCATGAGTCTATCTATATCAATTTAACATTCTTCACGACCAGAATATGGTTGTGAAGATGAGGTGACCGGAATGCCACAAGCTGGATTTTCCAATAGTAGGTGGAGATCCTAAGATCAGAGGTAAAAATAGGCATAAAATTCAACAAATGTCATACGTTAACATCGGAAACAGAGAGGAGTTAAGTCGTGTTGACCCGTTAAATCAACCAATAGTGATTTTTTCCACTAACACCTTTTTAAAAAAATTTATATTTTTGTAATTCCTAAAAAGATACACTAATAGCACCCCACTATATAGGGGCATCATGCCATCAAGATATAAAAGATTTCTCTGAAAAACAGCTGAATCCTTCACCAACTGGGAAATTCCATAATGATAGTTCAAAGAACTATATTCAGGCCAATTCATGATGTCAATTCTGAAGTCTCATTAAGTAACTGTTGCTTTTTTTAAAAAAAGACATTACTATTGAATGAATATTAGTTTCCGTGATTTCTTTTCCCCAAAAGTTCTAATTCTAAAGTACACATTTGCTTTTGTTTTCATTGACTACTTCAAGGGATAGCATACAGCCTTTTTTTAAAAAAGTGGAAAGCATCTTGCTTTTCAAGTGAAAAAAACATTTTTATGATTTGAGTTTATGATCATTAGCTAATAACACAGAACAGTTACCTCAATGTCCAATACTTACAACATTCTGACTTTTAGTGTGAGTCTCTTGTATGTCAGTTAAAATATTTTAAGCTGCAAATAAAACTTGCAAGTATTTTAAGCAACCAGGAAATATATTCATTTGCATTACAACAGGCCTGGAAGTCAGGTGACTCCTGGGATTAATTGGTTTATTGACACATCATCAGGTAAGCAGTTTTCTCCATCTTTCATCCTGCCATTCTTGATGAATCACTTTATTCCAGATCAGATTCTTTGATTATTTCAAAATGGTAGCACCAATACCAGCATCATATCCACATACCACAACTTGTGTCTTCTAGTGCTTGTTTCTTAGGAGTAGGGAAAAATCTTTCCTAGAAGCCCAGTCCATTTAACTACAGGTTTTAGTGGCCAGAACGGAGTCACGGGCTCCTGTAAAAATCATTCACAGAAAAGGAGAACAGAACCCCACCTAGGTCTTAGTCCCATCAGAATATCAGCCCCTGCAACTGAGCCTGGCCTGCCCTGAATATGAAGTGGAGAGGCCCTGAAATCCCACCCCCCCCCCCAAAAAAAAAGAGAGAGAGAGAGAGAGAGGAAAACTGATGCTGTACAGGCAACCCACACTGCTGAATTCTCCATTTCAGATCCCTCTCTTCCTGCACTCCCTACCACTGATCTTCTACTGGTCTCTTTTATTCTTAGTTTGCATTCATGCAGTTTGTATTTCATTTCTGTTACTGCAATCTGTGGGCCTAGGGATCACTTCTGCATTCTCTCTCTCTTTTTTTTTTTTTTTCCTTTAAGGTTTTTATCTTTATTTGATACAGAGAGAGACAGCGATGAGGAACACAAGTAGGGGGAGTGGAAGAGGGAGAAGCAGGCCTCCCCCTGGGCAGGGAGCCTGATGCGGGGCTTGATCCCAGGACCCTGGGGTAGTGATCTGAGCTGAAGGCAGACGCTTAACAACTGAGCCACCCAAGCTCCCCTCACTTCTGCATTCTCTTGCAAGACAGAGTCCTTCATTCCCATGATATGGGACCCATATCATTGTTGCTTGCCTAGCCCATTCCAATTATTTCTTGAATAAATTACTGAAATGTTCAGGTGTGGGCAGAGTTGTCAGACAAAATACAGTATACTCTGTTATACTGAAATTTCATTTAAGTAACACTTTTGATATATAAATATGTCCCAAATATTGCACGAGATGGGCCTAATACCAAAAACTTACTCAAACAAATTAAAATTTAAATGCAAATCTTGGATTTTTATCTGCTAAATCTGGCAGCTGTAGGTGTGGGAGGATCTTTCTCCAGGAGGTCCACATAGTTACACGGTTTTATGCCCACTCACCCTCCATTTCCTGCTCTACCCCTGTATACTCAGCTCTGGCATAGTAGGCACTGACCCAGGGATGGGTCAAGAATTGACCCATTTCCTTGATTCTATTGATCAGTGAATGGATTGGCAAGTGGTCTAAGTCATACCAATTAAACGATGACCTTGGATTATTTTATTTATGGTTACTAGGAAAGAGAAATTCCCTCTACTAAGCTTGAAACTGGAGTGTATGACACGGAAGCTGCCTGGGACTAGCGTGGGGAGAGCTCTTAATTGATATTTAATGCAAGAAGAGGAAAGTGAAGATCACTAATGGGGAGAACAGATTATCCTCCAAAGATAACTCTGAGCCACTGAATTCAACAATTTCTGAAACCTTGGTCTTCTCAATTTCATGAATACATAAACTACCACCACCTCATTTTCTCTCTTACAACTGAATTTTGCTTAAGACCGTTTGATGTTAGTTCCTAACAACTGAAACGAAAAGAGCTCTGATGAATAAACCCATCTAAGCCCTTCCTGTGACAGTCATCAATTATCATCTTCCTTCCCGCTCTTCTTTAATAAGTTGTTCTTGGGCTATGTAGTCCTCTGAAAAGGTTGACATGTTCTGTTTAATCTCCCAAATTAATTATTTTATTCTCTTTATCTCATTTGAAATGAAGGGCTTTACTTACTAGTGATCATGTCTTCATGTGTTTCTTCTATTGTTCTTATTCAGCTAAAACTATAAACTTAACTTTGAAGGACAGCACAATTTTTCATTTCCAAATATTATCCCTCTGTACAATGAATAGCATTTTAATTAACATCTCTCCTCTTCTAAATTATATTCCTTCTTACTCCTGGTTTTTGTAGATGATTTTTCCGAAATCCAAGAGTATAAGAAGGAGTCCCTACATTCGATGTACTACAGCATGTTCTAGTAATCTGACCCTGCTAGAAGTCAACGTTTTCTACATAAGCTCAACTGCACAAAGGAGAGAAAATGCCATTTCATAGCTGCCAATTTCAAAGCTCAAATTATGTTCATCTGTTGTCTCCTAGGTGCCACTTTATTAAGGGTAAAGAGATTTCTTCAGTTCAGACTTTCCCAGAAACTCTATTTGAGCACACTAAACTTTTTCCAAAGGCATATGAAGTGATTTAATAAAAGGTTTAGTAAATGTGACATTTAGATTAAGTATTTACACATCTACAACACCAAACAGAATTTATCCTAAGTGACTAAAAATTCACGTAGATCAGGATTTTCCAGATAAGGATTTGGTTTTGCTAAGAACACATGGTAGTTTAGAAACTTGCCTTTTTATTGTTTTATAATAAAATTTTACTATGCTATCACCAATAAATTTTTACCAAAGCTTCAAAAACATGGAATTAAACATGCATTTTACCCATAAAATGACAATACTAAAGTGGTCATCTACATTTTTTTTAATCAGAAGTCGTATGCTCATTTGAATAATGCTGATCAAACAGTTTTGACTTATGTTCAGATGAAAGGTTATTTTTAAACAAACTGTGATTTATTCATACTCCTCAGCAATAAAAAAGAAAAAACTGTGCATACACAACCAATATACAGAAATCAGTAGCATTTCCATACACTAATGGTGAAAACACAGAAAGAGAAATTTAAAAAACAACCCCATTCATAATTGCACCCAAAAGAATAAAATACCTAGGAACAAACTTAACTAGAGATGTGAAAGACCGTACTCTGAAAACTATAAAACACTGATGAAAGAAACTGAAGATAACACAAACAAATGTAACAATACTCCACACTCATGGACTGGAAGAATTAAGATTGTTAAAATATTAAAATATTGTTTTAATTATATTGAATTATAATAATTCAATTATATTGAATATTGTTAAAATGTCTATATTACCCAAAGTATTCTACAGATTCAATGCCATCCCTATCAAAATACCAACAGCGTTTTTCATAGAACTAGACCAAATAATACCACAAAGGACCCTGAATAACGCAAGCAATCCTGAGAAAGAAGAACAAAGTTGGAGGTATCAGAATTCTAGATTTTTAAGATGTACTACTAAGTTGTAGCAGTCAAAACATTATGGTACTGGCACAAAAATAGACGCATAGATCAATGGAACTGATCAAAACCCATACAGACATGGCCAATTAATCTTTGACAAAGGAGGCAAGGATATACAGTGGGGAAAACAGCCCTTTTAATAAACGGTGCTGGGAAAACAGCTCCATGTAGGAGAATGAAACTGGGCCACTTACAAACACCATACACAAAAATAAGCTCAAAATGGATAAAGACCTGAAGGTGAAACCTAAAACAATAAAAATCCTAAAGAGAACACAGGCAGTAATTTCTCTGACATTGACCTTAGCAACGTGTTTCTAGATGTCTCCTTAAGGCAAGGGAAACAAAAGCAAAAAGAAACCGTAGGGACCACACCGAAATAAAGCTTTTCCTCAGTGAAGGAAACCATCAACAGAACAAGAAGACGACCTACCGAATGGGAGAAGATATTTGCAAATGATATGTCTGAGAAGGGGTTAATATCTAAAACATAGAAAGGTTAATTTTATAATCCTAACATGTCATCAGTGTATTTAAGCCATAGTAATTATTGCAAATTTAAGATAAATTATGACAGAACAGTATTTGCCATCAAATACTATAACTGGAAAGTGTAATTCCTAACCCCAAAGTAATATTATCCAGGTGAAATTTAATAACAAGGTATGTTTTGCATTAAAAAAAATGTTGAGCCATTCCTAAAACGAATTTCCATTAAAGACACTTATTTGCTAAAATAAAACTATTCTTAATCTTACAAATAAAATCCACCCGAGGGAAAGAAATATTGTTGTTATTTACATTTTACTCATATAAATACATGCTCCCACATAGTCCTGATCATATGGAAGCCAAAAAATTAAGCATGTTTTTATATCTTCTGTTTTTATAAACATACGGAATACAGTTTTAATAGCTGTTTTCATGCACTGTTTTCTAACATTTCTGTCACTTATGCATCGGTTTTGACTGATTGATTTTTTTTCCCATCCTATTGGGTTGCATTTTCCTCTCCCTTTGTATGCTTGCTACTTGTTTTTTAAGATTTTATTTATTATTAATTTGACAGACAGAGATCACAAGCAGGCAGAGAGGCAGGCAGAGAGAGAGGAAGGGAAGCAGACTCCCCGCTGAGCAGAGGGCCCCATATGGGGCTCGATCCCAGGACTGTGGGATCATGACTGAGCTGAAGGCAGAGGCTTCAACCCGCTGAGCCAACCAGGTGCCCCTGCACACTTGCTAATTTTGACCTGATGTCTGCCACAGTGCATTTACCTTGCTGGTTGCTGATGTATTCTTACTCCCGTAAATATTCTTGAGCTTTATTCTTGGATGCAGTCAAATTACCTGGAAACAGTTTGGTCCTTTCAGGTCTTGCCGAAGATAAATTATAAAGGACCAGAACAGTGCTCATGTAGAGCTAATTATTCACCACTCCTGAGGGAAGACCTTCCTGTGGGCTCCATCCACTGCAGCGTGAATCTTGAGACGTTCCAGTCCGTGTACTTTGAACAAGCACTATTCCAGCCCCAGGCCAGCATGGGCACTGTTACCTCTGACCCCCTCAGGCAGTGGTTCTTTTCCCAAATTTTCTCCATATATGTGCTGATTAGGACTTGACTAAATACTAGTGGGGAACACATTCAGATCTTCTGAGTTCTACCTCTGCATAATTCTCTTGTCACGCACAGTTCTGGGAACTCTGGTTACCTTCATGTCTCAGACGCTCTGCTCTGGTTTCTCCACTCTGAATGTCTTCAGGCTCGGCCCAGTTGCCCTTTCCTGAGATGCAGGCTGGAACCCCCCAGGAAGCTCACTTCCTTTGTTTCTTATCTCTTCGGGCTCCCTATCCTTCACCACCAGATACCTGGTATTTTGCAAACCACTGTTTCATATATTTTGTCCATTTCTGGTAGTTTAAGTCAGGAGGGTACATCCGTCTCTGTTGTTCCTTCTTGGGTAAGAGCAGAAGTTTATTTGATTTGGTTTTGCTAAGAACATATGGAAGTTTAGAAACTTGGATTTATAGGCATGTTACTCTGTAACATGACTTAGAATTTTCTACAGCAAGTCAGCTTTCCCTAAATAGCTTTCTATACACATTTACTTGGATTTGTGGAAGTTAGGCAGTAGTGAAATGTTCAGTATAAAGACCCCGACAGTACTCTTAATTAAAAAAAAAAAAATTCATACTTCCATAAGATACTAAATCTCCTTGAATATGTTTTTGTAACATATGATATCATATACAAAAAAGAGACATTTAAGGTTAAACATCACTTGGAGCTCAAAAAATATATATACCCTGTTCATCTCACTCCTAGAACAATCTGTATTTCTTTGTTCATTAAAAGCTGGCTGAGCCAAGAGGTACTGTAAATGTGTTTACAGAAAAAAACTGTCTTCCAAGGGTAGGCCTCTCTCAAAAAAGCTGCTTGTTACTTAACACAAACATGGAGGGAAAAAAAATGCAAAACCTTAGCAAACATAGGTATCACCGCACAGTCCAAAGAACACAATGTTTGAAATACTCACTGAAAATGTTTTGCACTGAGTTTTGTAGAGAATTATAAACTAGGTCTTTTTAAAAAAAATCATATGTAGATGAGAGAAAATTGGGGGCGAATGGCAGGAAGTCATGTTTCAGCAGTGAAGGCAAGAAATAAATCCTTCAAATCAGGGTTCACTGTGGGACATTTCCTAAAATCAACAACATGGGCTCCAATGAGCGGGACGAAACTGCTCACTCAAAAAAGAAATCTCATCAACAGGAAAGAGACCTTTTTGCATCTTGAGTTCAAGAAATCTAAAAACTGGGGTTACACGCAAACAATGAAAGGGAACACTACATCAAAAACCAATGACATACTGTGTGGTCACTAATATATCACAACTTTTAAAAAAGAAATTAACATTTATACATTCAGTTCACATTGAGGAACAGCATATCTGATGGGTTAACCCAGATGTCGTGAGAACATTTCACCACTGACTGTCATCAAAATCAATAAATACTGATATTTTCTTCAAGTATGGGATGGGAAATCCAGACAAGTCTGTTTCTAAGTGAGGGTGAGCTGATTTCATCTCAACTCATTCAGGAGTTCTGAAGCTCTAGTAGGTGGATGATACAAAAAGAAGCTTCACAAATGGAAAGACTAGGATTATGTGCAATTACTGCCGTTCCTCTCCTGGCTCACTCCTCCTGCACTTGGTTTGATTTCTTCTCTCCTCCTTCCTTGCTTGCACCCATCTCTTTCCAGACATTTCTTGAGCACATCTGTAGCACGGGATCTGACCTCGCTTCTGGGAATAGAAGGTGGTTAATCCCAGTTCCCGTCATTGAGGTGGTCACAGTGTAATAGGGAGAAATAGATAAACGGATACTTGGACACAAGGTAAGTGTGTAACTGAAGTAGAACCAATGTACTCTACTAGAAGAAATGCAAGGCGATTTCAACAGAGGAGGTGACTTCTCGGCTGGATTTTAAAAAGACTCACCGAAGTCAGACATGTGGAGAAAGAGGGAGGGCCAATCCAGGCAACGACACACGTGCAGACGACCTGACAAGGACCGGCAGATGGCGGGGTGGGGGGTGGGGGGGGCAGAACTCCAAAAAGGATGGAACAAACATAAGTGAAGATTTGTGTGGAGAGAAGCGGTCACTAAGGGAGGCTGAAGCGAGATCATGAAGAACCTTAAATAATTCACACACAGGTTTAGAGCTGGGTTTGCTGGGGGTCGCTCTGCATCATGCCCGCTATCCTGGCATAAATATTAGGAATGTTTTCCTTCATCCTCTAATGTGGCCTAGTTTGGACAACCAAATCAAGTTAAGTAAGAAGTCAGCTTACTTCTAGGGCTCTTGGAATCAGAATGTGATTTTTAGAAGGAGGACTAAAGCTATTAAGTCTCCTTTGCGCACCTACGTTCAGTGATGCCGGAGGCACGGTACTAACACCTTGTTCCGTCGCAGTGATGTTCCTTCCTAGTTGTGCAAACAGGGGCGGTGAGCGTGATTATGGGGCAGTCACCACGCGTACCTACTTCCTTGCGTTTGTCTGCAGCTGCAGAAGTGGGAGCTACACCCCAGAGTGCTTGCAGAGAGGATGCCCGGTGAGCATGTGGTTACGCCAGCTAGAGCGAGTTCATCAGGAGTGGCGAATGTGGTTGGGGAGATGCTATCGGATTGGGGTGCTCCAGAGCAGCCTCCTACGTCCAGTTGTGGGCTGCCTGGAGCCTGCAAGGGGCATGAAGGACAGCAGTGCCAGTCATCATCTTCTGAGAAGTCTTCGTTCTGGCAGTCAGCAGGTGCGGGGGCAGCTCGCCCATCCCCCCTCCCTGGCCTGAGCTGCGGGAGCAGCTGCCCGGGTGGGCGACTTGGCTGGATCAGCCCAAGAATGAGTCTTGGAGCTCAAGGCGAACGGCCACTTTCCCAATCCTTCCAACAATTTAATGCACACTTAATTCTTTATATTAAATCGTTTCATGCTTAAAATAACTAGTGTGGTTTCAATTTCCTGGAACCGAACCTTGATATATATATGGTAAGTTATTTAACAAAGCTGGGCCTCAAGTCCACAACCATGTAATGAGAAGGTTGGGTCTTCCAGTGATTGGCAAGATCTCTCCTACCTCTAGAACTTGCTTCCACGATTCTCTAATTTTGTCAAGTTTGCCGAATACCTCCCTCCATGTCTCTCCTCTTCCGCAGCCCTCAGAACCGCTTCCAAACTGGCCTCTAACTTATATTTCCATATAACCATTTCACTAAGATCACTATTAACGAACTTACAGTCGTCAGAAAATGCACCAGAAGCCCTAGGATGTGTACAAGGCAGCCACTCTTCCATTCAACAAATATTTATTGAGCTCCTCCTTGTGCCCTGTGAGGAGCTCCTAAGTAATATTTTATAAATTTCTTGACCTACTCCAAGCATTTGTTTAGAACCAGCATTCCTGGAAGTATATTTTGTCTTTGTCTTAAATTGTTTGCAATTTAGTAATAACTGTTACTCCCCCGACCTCTAGATACCCCCCCCTCCACCCCTCTTCATTTCGGGCTTCAGGGCTCCTGTTTCTTTATAGAAACCCACCTGAGTCAAATCAGGATTACTTTTTCCTTCTCTCTAGACCAGCATCCCCATTTCCAGCCCATTTTGCTTTCTTTCATAGCGTGAATCACCACACATTCTCTTCACTGATGTGGTCTTCCAACTCGACATTTTGCTCTTCTCTACTCTTAGTTTTCCATATGTGTCTTCAGATGGTCCTTTGCTAGACCTTTGCTAGACCCTGTGCTCCCCACCCATTGGCTGAGAATCCCCCAAGGCCCTCTGCTCTCATATGCCCTTGGACAAGTCCTTCAGCCATTGAGTTTTAATACTTTTTTAACCTTAAATTGCAGATCCTGGGTTACAGAACATTCCTACGTTGCTGTTCTAATATCTTCTCACTATAATTATTCTCAAAGCATTAACTTATCTAAACATGATAATCCTTCAGCCATATTCTTGTACTTCCTCTCCAGGCAGTTGAAACTCTGAGTCTGCCATCATTTTTACTTTGCTTTCCTCATCAGGCCATTCGCAAGTCCTGATAATCCTCGCTATGTACTATTCTTAGATTGGACATTCATCTATGACTCTGCATCCAGGATCAGAGCCCAGGTTCTATATTGGACTCTGTCTTCTCTTCCCCTATTTTCTGTCTCCTATGTTTGGCCACTCCAATAATCTTCTTTAAATGTTATCACAAGAGTTTTGGGAGTGCAAATTTCCTTTCCGCTTTAAATCTAAACCCTTTGTCAGTGGCCAAACATTTCACTATACCTAAATACCTATCACTTATTGTAGTCTGGTTTCATTTTTTTTTTTTCTCTAAAAGAGTTAACCTAACTGCCATTACACAGTCTACTCCTTTTTGCCCTTTTACTTATTTCATCAGCCTAGAATGTTGTCCACTTGAACTAAACAGTAGCTAGAAAAATCCTTAAAGGACCTGACCAAAGTGTTTCCTGTTCAAGGATCACCTCCTGTGCCTCTAATCAATACAGTAACCCGTCCTAGCTTATTAATGTCTGTAGAGCCAAAGCTCAAACAAATAAAAAAGCGTTGAAGGATAAAATCATGTACTATATCTTCTCTCTCGCTCAATGAATATCAGAGTTAAGACCTTGGTAAAGCAAAAAATAGTCACAGATAAGAAAACTCACCATAGCACATAACTTCATATAACAGCAAACCTGAAAGCTAGGTATGTACTGCATAATACTCGTTATAATACAGTTGTACTCACACAAGCGTATGACATATGAGAGTTATTTCACCTTTATCCTATTTGCTTTGGAACTCTTATTTATATTGATTTCATGGTACTCTAGACAAAGGGAAATAAACATTCCTGAATGCAGTAAACTTTTGTTATTAAAAAATTTGATAATTAGTTTGCATCCATTTAAAAAAAAATGGATAAATAGGCTAAAAAATCGTCCAGGGAGTCTGGGCAATTAAGAGATCAATAAATTATTAAAATAAATCAGTGTTGGGATGCCTGGGTGGCTCAGTGGGTTAAAGCCTCGGCTCAAGTCGGGCTCTCTGCTGAGCAGGGAGTCTGCTTCATCCTCTCTCTCTGCCTGACTATCTGCCTGCTTGTGATCTCTGTCAAATAAATAAATAAAATCTTTAAAAATATATAAATAAATAAAAATAAATGAGTGAGTAAGACATCAGGTAAATTGTTGAGTTTAAAGAAAATGGGGGTAGAAACAGGTCATAACCTATCAGTGTACGTGAAGTGGAAGAATGGAAAAAAATATAATAACTAATTGTTACTGAGGTTTCTGACAGTACTAGAAATGATAACATCAAAGAAAAATTGGAGACATATATCCAGAAGTAAGTATAAAATTAAATAAATTGTTTTATAATACATACTCATATATATATATGATATTATAATTCATGGACATTTGTTATATTTGTAACATGGTTAATGCTCATTATTCGTGGGTCTTTCTATTTGTGAATTTGCTTATTCAATAAAAGTTATTTGTAACCCCAAGGTCAACACTGGCAGTTCCTTCTCAGTCATCTGTAGACATGCACAGAGTGGCAAAAAATTATTTTCATTAAAACATGAAAAGAAAATTTAAAAAAATTATGATTTATATGGGAGAAACAAATCTGTCACTATTTCCAGATGACATGTCTCTGATTACAGAAATCCAAATCTACAGACCAACGATTAGAATTAATAAATGAACTAAGCAAGTCACTGAAAACAAAGCCAAACAAAATCACTTGAATTTTATGTATTAGCAGCAAAAGGTGAGAAATAAAAATTATCAACAAATAAAAACAATACTATTTCAGAGTATAAAAAAGAGTCTTAGGAAAATTGAGCAAAGAGGTGCTAGACCTCTATACTGAGAACTATAAATATTGCTTAAAGATGATGCATCACAGAGTTGGAGAAAATATTTGTAACACATTTCTGACAAAGTATTCACATCCAGAATATGTAAATATGCCTACAAAACAATAATAAGATAGATATTCAATTCTTAAAAGTGTCCTTAATCTTAGGGTGCCTGGGTGGCTCAGTGGGTTAAAGCCTCTGCCTTTGGCTCAGGTCATGATCCCAGGGTCCTAGGATCCAGCCCCACATCAGGCTCTCTGATCCACAGGGAGCCTGCTTCCCCCTCTCTCTCTCTGCCTGCCTCTCTGCCTACTTGTGATCTCTGTCTGTCAAATAAATAAACAAAATCCTTTAAAAAAAAAAAAGTCCTTAATCCTGCATTTCACAAAAATAGCAGTCCATCTATGTGCTTATCTTTCAAACATATGACTGAAGTAATACCTTTCCATATTAATTAATAATTATTATATGCATTGCAGCGAATAGGTGTATATAAAGGTTCTCAATATCTTCAGACATCAGGAAAAATAAGTTAAAGCCAGATACAATAGCTAACTAGCTACAATAGCTAAAACTGGACTAGGATTTGATCAAATGGAACTCTCACACACTGCGGCCTGGGAATGCCGGTCTGTGTGCTAGTTTGCAAAGTGTTCAGCATTATCTGCTAAAGTTGAATACAGGCATGCTCTAAAACATAGCAATTCTACTCCTGCGTAAAACCTAAACAGAAATGAGTGCATCTGAGTGCCCACCATAACACATGTACAAGAATATTAATAGCTACTTCTAAGAGCTAAAATTAGGAAATAGATTGGATGAATAAATTATGGTGAATGTGTTTGATGGAAGAGCATAAAGCGATAAAAGGGAACAAATTTTGCTATCCATGCAGCATCATGGATTAACCTCACCGATTAATGTTAAGTTAAAGAGACCAGACAAAAAAAGAATAAATACCTTTATGTTTCAATTTATCTGATATATATATTAATTTCATGAAAAAGCCAAAAAAACACTCTGTTGCTAGAATTCAGAACGGTAATTCCCTCTGACGGATACTGAACTAGGAAATGGTACAAGGTAAGTTTTGGGGATAGTGGAAATGTTCTACAACTTGTAAGAATTAGATCTGTAAAAATTAATTGAGCTGAGAACTTAAGATTTGTGACTGTTACTGTGTTTATTATAGATCAAGACAAAACTACAAAAAATAAAACAAGATTTAAATGTAAATCTCTTCTATCATACGTTAATGCCTCGTTTGACACAAGTATAGAAATACACAGCTTGGGACAACATCACAAAAATCCCTGAAGGAGATAATACAACAATCTAAATTGATGCAAAAATAATTTATGCAAGAGAGGCAAAAGACCTCCCACAGAGACTGCCTTCTTTTCTTCCAAAAGTGACTTGATAACAGAACATTTTTTTAAAAGATTTTTATTTATTTATTTGATAGACAAAGATCACAAGTAGGCAGAGAGGCAGGCAGAGAGAGAGGAGGAAGCAGGCTCCCTGCTGAGCAGAGAGCCCAATGCAGGTCCCTGGGATCATGACCTGAGCTGAAGGCAGAGGCTTTAACCCACTGAGCCACCCAGGCGCCCCTGATAACAAAACACTTTAAATCAAGCCACAAAATGTAGTTCCTAGAGGGTGGGATGTCTGGTGAACAGAAGCCTAGTAGAGCATACAGGACGTCTGCCAGAGTTTTATCACAGAATGTGTGAGATCATTCTTCACAAGGTCTCCCCTCCTCACTTCTGACATGATATAAACTGCTTTGGTATTTATGGATGCTGGACACTTCTTCAGTATACTTATAGGTTTTTAAATAAAACCAGCTGGCTCTTTAAATACCCCGGAGGGTGGGCAGGCTTCACTGCAGCACACTAGTGTCCATCAGAATCCCCTAATTCTTGGGTCTCCACCCAGACATTTCCTGCAGTCAGTCGGCCATGGGCCTTAGAATCTGCATTTCAAGAAGCACTCCAGGACCCCCCTGAGTCAAGGGGGTTGGGTCACCCGTTTGTGATATACAGCTCTATAGGAATGCCTCAACTGCTCATTTTCAGTCCATTTGTTTATTTTTTAAAAAATATAGTGTCTTTCCTCTATGTGATCTTAGTTTGGATGACAGAGCTTAGTACAATAAGCAATAGACTATGTATGTGCTTATTTTCCAATTTATCATAAATCTCTTACTATTGTCCAGATGTTATCTTTCTCAGTCACATCAGTGTAACATTGACCTATTAAGTAATCCAAAAACGAAAGTAACAGAAGCAATGTTTTTCCATATTAATTAATAATTATTATATGGACAGAATGATTTTTCACCATGTAAACTATTAATTTTTTATTAGTAAGAGAGGTCACTCAAACTTGGACCAGAGCTATCTGAATCTGCTCACACATACATTCAGAGTTAATGGAATTCAACCATTTAAAAGACCAATGTGCACTGTCAAAATGTAGAGAAGTTATAACGAGAATTTACTTAGGCTGAACAAAAGACAGAGATGTGAGGCTTACCAAAGGAAACAAAATGAAAAGAAAAAGACAAAACGGGAAATAAATAGAGAAAAAAATCTGACAAAGACGAAGAGACTACAGAAGAATAAATAACTTGCAATTGAATTTGGGAGTGACTAGATGAAAATCAGAACATTTGGGTTGTTTAAAGTGAGACAGCAAAACTCCTAGGAACACATGCAGAGACATGGTGAAAGCATGGGTGCAGCATTCAACGAAATTAATGTTTACTGCTGGAAAAGTAATTTCTTAAATAAGCAACTAAGAGAGAAACCAAACAAAATAAAACAGTGAACCAGATTACAATTATTTATATCATGAGCCTTGGCAAATGCCCTGGACATTTTTGCTTCTGCCTCAATATGAAACGGAGATGCCAGCCAAGAGACATACTCTGGACCCCAGGTAATGAATGAGCGAATCATTATCCCAACTTACAACATGGAAAAGGCGATCACAGCTTGCTGATCTCACCAGGCTATTTATGTTGCATGAGGACAGTCCTAATTTTTCCAATCCTTTTTTCCCTGGTGTAAGACTATATAGTTACAGAATCACTCTGACTACTTTAATGGCCTTTGCTTTTATTTATCTCTATTTAGTTCGTGTGTACAATACACTCTTATGCCAATGCCTTATACTATCAGTGGACTTTTCCCCTTGAATTCCTGACTCTCTAACAGTGACCAATAGTGTAATCACGATGTAGTTAAATCCAGCAATGCTGTGGTTTGCTGAAAAGGATATATATGCTCAACCTGAAAGGCCATGGTCTCGTAAGATGCTACAGGAATTAATGAATGTCAAAAGGAAACTTCTTGTTGGAGACGTCTGTTTTCCTAATTTTTGACTGCTTGACGTGGCAAAATATTTTGTACAAATACAATTACCTGATTGAATTTCTTCATGTAATAAAGACATCTTTCAAGAGAGATTGAGTCATAAATGTTTTTTTGTTAATTTTACACAAATGAACATTCAGTACCAAAGAGAAGAATGGGGGCACCTGGGTGGCTCAGTGGGTTAAGCCTCTGCCTTCAGCTCAGATCATGATCCCAGGGTCCTGGGATCGAGCCCCACATCGGGCTCTCTGCTCAGTGGGGAGCCTGCTTCCCCCTTCTCTCTCCACTTGCCTCTCTGCCTGTTTGTGATCTCTCTCTCTCTCTCTTCCTCTGTCAAATAAATAAATAAAATCTTAAAAAAAAAAGATAAGAATGCCACTGATTTTCCGTATTATGAAATGCACAGACACACGCAATACATCTATACACATATCAGATTAAAAGACTACAAAATATTTATATTTTGCTCAATGGCATCTCCTGGACTATCACACATACCTAAGATATCTTTTCTGTTAGTTCTAATACTAATATTTGTATTGTATAATGAAAATTTGCTAATTGAACTACTCTTTCAAAATACATTTTAAATATGAATACACATAAATATCTCTATTTTTCCCTCTTTGGTACAAAACAAGGATATTCTATATTTATTTCAATAAAAAGATTTTTCTTCACCATTCCAATTTTCTTCCCTTGTTTAATATACATCTCATTAACAACAAAATTAATACTTCATAGACTAGGCACCATTGTAACAGTTTTAATATATTAATTGATCTTCCCAGCAACCTTATGAAATATTATCCTCTCCATGTTAGAGATTAGTAAAATGAGCTACATATTTAGCAAGTTGCCTAGAATAACACAGTTAGGCAGAAATGCTGGTGTTTGAACTTCTACAGGTCAAACAACAGCAACAACATACGGAGTATAAAACAAAATTCTCAAAAAATCTGCAACATATTACAACATATTACATGAAAATGATGTCTATGCTTTAATATTTTAAAGACCCTTATTTTACAGAAGAAGAAGATTTACCCATCAGAGTAAAATATGAGCAAGGACATGAAAGGTCTGGAAACCTCGCAGTCTTCAAATCCACAGCGATATATGAATGAATACAAGAAATCAATAAACAGGAAAAAGTCAAGTTCAAAACACAGACCCATATACACATGTACACTCATAGGAAGAAGAGAGTAAAAGTTTATATAGTAAAAAAGAACTTCTTTTTTAAATTGCTTATTTCTTTTTTAAATGCCTTTTTAAAATTTTTTAAAATTAATTTATTTATTTTCAGCATAACAGTATTCATTATTTTTGCACCACACCCAGTGCTCCATGCAATCCGTGCCCTCTATAATACCCACCACCTGGTACCCCAACCTCCCACTTCCCCACCACTTCAAACCCCTCAGATTGTTTTTCAGAGTCCATAGTCTCTCATGGTTCACCTCCCCTTCCAATTTCCCCCAACTCCCTTCTCCTAACACCCCTTCTCCTCCATGCTATTTGTTATGCTCCACAAATAAGTGAAACCATATGATAATTGACTCTCTCTGCTTGACTTATTTCACTCAGCATCATCTCTTCCAGTCCCGTCCATGTTGCTACAAAAGTTGGGTATTCAGCCTTTCTGATGGAGGCATAATACTCCATAGTGTATATGGACCACATCTTCCTTATCCATTCGTCCGTTGAAGGGCATCTTGGTTCTTTCCATAGTTTGGCGACCATGGACATTGCTGCTATAAACATTGGGGTACAGATGGCCCTTCTTTTCACGACATCTGTATCTTTGGGGTAAATACCCAGGAGTGCAATTGCAGGGTCATAAGGAAGTTCTATTTTTAATTTCTTGAGGAACTTCCACAATGCTCTCCAAAGAGGCTGCACCAACTTGCATTCCCACCAACAGTGGAAGAGGGTTCCCCTTTCTCCACATCCCATCCAATACATGTTGTTTCCTGTCTTGTTAATTTTGGCCATTCTAACTGGTGTAAGGTGATATCTCAATGCGGTTTTAATTTGAATCTCCCTGAGGGCTAGTATGATGAAGATTTTTTTCATGTGTCTGATAGCCATTTGTATGTCTTCATTGGAGAAGTGTCTGTTCATATCTTCTGCCCATTTTTTGATATGATTACCAGTTTTGCATGTGTTGAGTTTGAGGAGTTCATTATAGATCCTGGATATTAACCTTTTGTCTGTACTGTCATTTGCAAATATCTTCTCCCATTCTGTGGGTTGCCTCTTTGTTTTTTTTGACTGTTTCCTTTGCTGTGCAGAAGCTTTTGATTTTGATGAAGTCCCCAAAAGTTTATTTTTGTTTTTGTTTCCTTTGCCTTTGGAGACATATCTTGAAAGAAGTTGCTGTGGCTGATATCGAATAGATTACTGCCTATGTTCTCCTCTAGGATTCTGATGGATTTCTGTCTCACATTGAGGTCTTTTATCCATCTGAATGCCTTTTTTTAATGTTAATTAGGTTCCATGCCCAACATGAGGCTTGAATGCAAAAACCCCAAGATTAAAAGTCAAGTGCTCTCTAGACTGAGCCAGGAGCCAGCCACCTGCTCCTTATGCTGTTTATTTCCTCCCCAATTTTGAAAACTATTATAACTAGAAAAAAATCAGTAAATGCTACACAAAATAAAACAAATGGACAAAAAGACAGATTTCTGTGCAAATTCTCAAAAATCTTATTTAGTTACAAGAACATATACTACCTCCAGGAAGCTTTTCTTTTTTTAAGCTACAACAGCACTTTATGTCTGCCTTGTAATTTCTACAGGTACTTAAGTTTCTGTTTGTTTTGCCTTCCCTATTCGTTTTGTAAACTTGTTGAGGAAATGACCTTGATTCATTCCCACTTACATCTACCACTGCTACACAACACAAGGCCTGGCAGGTAAGGAGGCATTCAGTAAATGATGGTTGAGGAATCTCATAACTTGTGGGAGAAAAAAAAAAAACAACAACTAAGGACAATAGCGTCTTCTACCACATATTAACAAAACTGTCTCAGAGGCTAATTTCTACCAGATACAGCCTCCTAACTGCATAAAGATACACCCAGCTGCGTCGTCAGAAGGAGAGCAGGTTATCGGGTAGAGAAATGAGAGACATTTCTAGCACATCTGGAAAATCACTCAAATTCCAACAACCTTGTATTATTGGTAAATATTTTACTCAAACTTGATGAACTTTTTTAGAAACATTTCCCACAGCACAATGTCATTGATGTTTCCCATGAGTCTTTCTGCCTCCTTTATGATATGCATAAGCGAGCTACATTATAGTATTATTTGTGACCGTTTTATTTGGCTGCACTGGAAGCTCCCTGCAGGCGAGAATCCATCAGCACCACTGCATATAGCCTTGCAGGTACTGGACTGCACCAGGGCACCCTATTTAAAAAGATGCTGTAAACATCCCAGATATCATAGATTGGTATATTTATATCATCAGTTTTCTGGTGTGTGACAATGAAGTTTCCTAAAAAGAAAGTACTTCATTTTCTAATTCAAAAAACGTTAATATGAATAAACATACTAAGAACTAAACTAATAACTAATGCACAAAAATTAACATATTATATATTGACTATCTTTCAAATTGATATGTGAGAAAAAAACAAATTCATGTGGAGGCCATCTTGATTCTAGCCCTGACATAAGTGCAGCCATCTTGATGTTCCAGATTATCACAAAATATTTCTTGGGTTCTGACCTACTCAGGTTAGCACTTTAAACAGTCCCTCTCTCCTTTAATGACTGATTTAAACTCCTGGACTCAGCTGCCTCTGTCTTTCATAATTCGCCAACACATTCCCCAACTGACCAGTGTTGACCTGAGTAGGTAGGGACAACTCTACGCTCCTACTCAGCAGGAAGAAGTTACAGAAGATGAGACCTTCCACCTTCAACAACCTTAAAGATTTAAGGGTCAAAATCGTTCAGGGGGAAATGTGGAGGCCGAGAAAATTAAGGCCATTCCAAGTTTAGCTGATGTGGGAAACAGAAGCAGAGGAGAATCATTAAAATTCCTTATCTACTGACAAGCCCTTGAAACAGAGAGAGTGGCTCTCCCCTGGGGACTCAACTGCCCTCACCTTGAGATTTTGCTAAGGACAATCCTAGCCTGACCCACCCCCTGCTCCAACAGGTCCGACCAGGATCCTGTAAGTCTACTTTAGGAAACTTTATCTCTAAACTGCCAAGATAGTGTCGAGAATCATTCCCAAGTATATGGCTTTCTGATATACATCTAAAGGGTCTCACGAGAAGATTTTTATAATTGATAATAAATAACCTTTCTCCCAACAACAGCTAGCCCCTCAAGGTCCTGGAGACCTTGCTTCCAAGATTCCTTGGAGACTTACGCCATCTCTAATCCCCTTTGTCCTCACCCACCGCTGATTCCACCCCTACTCTGCCTTTAAAAACTCTGACTGTAATCTGGTTCGGGGTTCAAGTCCCTACTCCGCTGTGTCGGGTATACTTGGGCCCATGCTTAAGCTTGTCAAATAAACCCTCGTGCGATTGCATGGGTGCTTGGCTCCTTGGTGGTCTCTCAGACGCAAAAACTCGGGCATAACATTCAATATGATAGATAAAATAGACAAAAATGCGATAAAATGAAAGGTACTCTGGCAATAAATATCATGAATGTTATGGTCTGAAGACATGTAGAGCAAATTCTCTCTCAAGTGAGCATCGTAAGTTCTATCGTTACCTCATTGCCAATGGTACCAACATGGGAACTTGGTACCAACATTGGAACTTGGGTTTAGGAATTCTCCCTGTCTCTCATAATGCTTGTAAGCTTTCACGTCATAAAGCATGATAAGCGCTCCTACTTAGCCTTAAATACATTTTTTTACTTTCAGATCCTCAAGGGCACTGTAAATAGTAAAGAGGACAAGAGGCATTAACAACATGACAAAATAGCCTGTATTTCTTGACTCTATTTCACTTAATCAGTATTTTCTGACCATTGGTTGTCTATGAATGCTATGCTGTGTTCTAGCATTCTTCAGGCAGATTCACGTCACCAAACTTCTTCCTTAGCAAGATTACAGCTTTTCACTGTATTGATATTTACTGTTGGATTTGGATAGAAAACACCAGTAAGCTGGATGTTGTGAAGTTTTTAAATTTAACCCAGGTTGCCAGAGGTAGGATATAATTAAATCCAGGTTTCAGGTGGTCCCTGCTCTGAATGAAGGTGTATATCCAGATTTTCCAAGCTATGCCCTTTAGAGTTCCTTTTAGTAAACTCCCTTTGCATGTGAATGTGTAACATACATAAATGTGAATCTCAGCAGGGAAAAATACTAATAGGTTAGAATTTCTAAAAGCGATGAATGGCATCGAGCCAAGAATTTGGGAAGCATTACAAAACTTAAGGGAGATGAATAGAAAGAAAACCAGATCAGGGAAGTGAAATCCAAAGACAAAGGGAAAATTGTAGAATCAATCAGAAAGAAAAAGAAATATCACTTTCAAAGGAACAACAGTATGACTGGCAACTTGACTTCTCACTAGGGATGATGAAAGTTAAAAGGCAGGAGAATCATATTTTTAAAGTGCTAAAACAACATATGTTATTAAAATAACCTTCCAAAGTAGGGAAAAATAAAGTTATTCTCAGACAGGTAATTCTGAAATAAACAGTCAAAAAATTACTGTCAGCAGACCCACAGGAAAAGTTATACTAAAGGTCATTCTTCCGACAAAAGGAATGTATTATTCTGATGAAAACTAGTATGGCGAGGTATGAAGAGAAACAGAAAAAGTGGACAAATAAAAATCAATCTTCGTTTTTTTTGCAGGGGTGTTGAAAGATATATGGAGAATTAAAACATATCATAGAAATGATTCAAATGATGGTAGGGAGAGGCAAATGGAATTAAGTTGTTCTAAGATTCTCGTGTTTTCTCAGAAAGTATCAAAAACTATATTAGACTATAATAAGTAAAGTCTGCATGTTGTAATTTTGGCATAAATGCTAAGTGAATATAAAGGAATGTTTACATAAATAGCTAATTAAAGGTGGAAATGGAATAATAAAAAATACTTGGGTAATTCAAAAGAAAGCAAAAAAGTGGAGAAAGAGGAAGACAAATAGGAATAAAAAATAGGAAAAAAAATAAGATGGTAGATATAATCTCAGATATACCATTAATGATTGATCTGGGGTAGAACTGTGTCTCCAAAAAAGATATATTTAAGTTCCAAATCCTAGGACCTCTGAACATAAGCTTATTTGGAAGTAGTATCATTGCAGATGTGATGAGTTAAGATATGGTCACACTGAATTAGGATGGGCAGCAATTCAATGATTGGTGTCCATATAAGGAGAGGGAAATTTGGATACAGACACAAAGGGAGACAACAGGGTATGCAGGCGGAAGCAGGGTTTGGAGGGCTGTGTCTAAAACCAGAGAAAGCTAAGGATTCCCAGCAACACCAGAAGCTGGGAGACAGAAATGGAATGGATTCTCCCTTGGGACCCTCAGAAGGAACCATCTGAAACCATCTAGATTTCAGACATGTGACCTATAGACTGCAGAAGAATAAATGTTTTTTTAGACCCCCAGTTTGTAGTACTTTGTTATGGAAGTCCTAGGAAATTATTGCAATTACATGAAGTGGAAACCTAATATATATTTGAATTAAAACACAAAGACTGTCATACTACATAAGAAAAATAAAATTTAAAAAGTTGCAGTATGGGGTACCTGGGTGACTCAGTTAAGGTCTGATTCTTGATTTTTGACTCAGGTCATGACCTCTTAGGGTTGTGAGATCAAGCCTCATGTTCATTGAGATTCTCTCTCTGTCTCCCTCTGCCTCCCCACCCCTGCCAAAAGCCCCAATATGCTGCTTACAAAAGACCTATCTTAAATACTAAGAAAGGTTAAAAATGAAAGGATGGAAAAAGGTGCAACAAGAAAACACTAAAGAAAATTAACTCTACTATTGTCAGATAAGCTAGACTTCAAAGCAAGGAGCTTATTAAAAAGAAAAAAAAATGATAAGATTTTAAAAATTCAATCTATTAGAAAGATAAAGCAATTCAAAAATATATAGCAAGTTTAAATTTACATGCAACTAATTATATAGCTTAATAATATATAAAGCACAAATTGATAGAATTAAAATGAGAAAAAAAATCTTTAATCATATAGGGTGATTTTAACACAACTAACACTAATTAAAGAACAGATTTACAAAAACAGTACATTTCTAGATGACAAGAGCAACACAATTAACAAAACTGACTTGGTAACAAACAGCACTGTATCCAACAATGACAGAATTCACATTCTTTTCAAGTGATCTTGGAACTTTTGTCTATTGCTGGACCATAACATTTTATGTTGGGCCATAAAGCAAGTCTTAACAGACTTCAGAGAACTGAAATCACTGGGAATTGAGCAACAAATCAAAAGAAAAATGACAAATAGAAATCTTCAAACATGGAAATTAAACAATATACTCATAACCCGTGTGGTGAAGAAGAAATCACAGTGGAAATTTAGAAAATATTTTGAATTGAATAATAGCATATTAGAATTTGTGAGATGCACATAAGGCTGTACTTACAGGGAAAATTTATAACCTTGAAAACCTAAATAGGAAAATGAAGAAAGAGTAAATATTTACTTCCTAAATATTCATTTCAAGAAGTTAGAAAAGGAAAAACAAATTAAGTCATTAAACTAGATAAAGTAATAAAAAGCAGAAAAAAAATCAGCACAGCCAAAAATTAAATCTATGGAAAGAATGATGGATTAGAAGACTTTTACAAAGAGAGAGATAAGATACAAAAAGGGAATACCATTAGAGATCCTTCAAAAAAATCTAGTAAAAATAAGATATCATAAGCTTTATGCCAACAAATCTTATAAGAAATAAACAATACCTTGAACACATTTTATTAAAAATGACACAAAAACAAATAGAAAATGTGAATTGAACTACATCTAGTAAAAAAATTGAATATGTCATTAAAACCTATCCTGAAACTCAAAGGATTCTATGGACAAACTATGAAAATTAATAACTGAATTTATCAAGAAAAATGAATATAGTCAATATAAAAATCATTTTTCTAGATTCCAGAAACACAATTTTTTTTTTTAAAGACAGAATTCACAATAGCATCAAAAAACATCAGATCACCAGGAATGTCTCTAAGAAAAAATATGCAGTACTTGTATCTTGAAAAGAATAAAATGGTATTGAAAGAAAATACATTCTACCTAAATAAGTGTAACAGGGGCACCTCAGTGGCTCAGTGGGTTAAGCCGCTGCCTTCCGCTCAGGTCATGATCTCAGAGTCCTGGGATCGAGTCCCGCATCGGGCTCTCTGCTCAGCAGAGAGCCTGCTTCCCTCTCTCTCTCTCTGCCTGCCTCTCCATCTACTTGTGATTTCTCTCTGTCAAATAAATAAATAAAATCTTTAAAAAAAAAATAAGTGTAACAAATAACTGTGTTCATAGCTTGGAGGATTCAATATTATAAAGATGCCAATTCTCCCCAAATTATTTCATAGATTCAGCACAATCCCAATAAAAATATCAATAAGTATTTTTCTGTGAAAGCTAGGAAAAATTTTTAAAAATTACAGGGCAATACAAAGGGTCAAAAACAGCCATGGTGATCTTTAAAAAGTTGTACAGATTTGATTTTGTATCAAAATCTGCTAGAAAATTAAACCAGTTAAAACAGCACAACACTAAAGCACAGACTAACAAAGAGGCCAATGAAAGAGAACAGAGTCCAAAACAGACCCACAGTCCTATGGTCACCCAAAATAAAAGAAAACAGTACCATGAAATGCGAGATGAATGGCCTTTTCTGTAAATGTTGCTAAGTCAACTGGGCATCCATATGGAGACAAAAATGAATCCCGAGCCACACCTCACATAAATACACACACACACACACACACACACACACACACACACACACACACACAGTAGATGGCTTCAAATCTAAACGTGAAAGAAAAAACAGGAGCATTTAAACGAAAACAGAGACCAATTTCATGACTTTAAGAGGCAAAAATTCTTTAAGAGGCCATGAAAACCCTATGTCAACTCCTTCTAACATAAGAAAAATGGTGTTTCATATATAAACATATAAAACTATATATAAAACTCCATGTTAACTATAGGAAAATTTTGCTACATTTGATTTTAAGATCTGTCACCTAAAGACCCTAAGAAAATGAAAAGTAAGCCACAAATGTGAGAAAAGATCTAAGAAAGTATTCATGGGGGTGCCTGCATGGCTCAGTGGGCTAAAGCCTCTGCTTTCAGCTCCGGTCATGATCTCAGGGTCCTGGGATAGAGCCCCACATTGGTATCTCTGCTCAGCAGGGAACCTGCTTCCTCCTCTCTCTCTCTCTCTCTCTCTCTCTGCCTGCCTCTCTGCCTACTTGTGACCTGTATTTGTCAAATAAACAAATAAAATTTAAAAAAATAAAAATAAATTAAAAGGTATTCATGTGCATAAAGAACTCCTTTTCCACATATCAGTAACAAAAGCAACACTCCAATAGAAAAATGGATAAGAATGGATTAAAATGGATTAACTAAAGTGGACATTCAGATGACCAATAAACATATGACAAGATGCCTAGCCTTAACGATCTCAAGGACATGTTAATAAGCAGAATGAGGTATCACTACACACTCCAGAGTGGCTGAAATTGAAATAATAATAACAATAACAACAATACAAAGTGTTAAGGATGTGCAACACGTCGATTTCTCCAACACTTTCTGTTAAAACCACATACTGATAAAGCCACATTGAAAACCAAACTCTCTACTAAAGCTGAATACAGGACACAGAAATTTCACTCCTCCATATCTACCTGCCAGAAACATATGTGTATGTGCACCAAAAATATGCACAAGAATGATCACAACCGCTTTATTTACAATAGCCCAAAATGGAAACAACCCAGTCCCTTTACAATAAAATGGATAACGAAATTGTGGTATGCCCATGCAATGAAAAACTACACAGCAGTAAGGATGGAGCTGAACTACACACATTTGGATAAATTTCATAAAAATAGCCCTGTGTAAAAGAAACCTGCCAGAAAAAACTATATACCATAGGATTTTGTTTATTAATAGTTCAAAATCAGGAAAAACTAACTTATGGTGTTTGAAGTCACAATAGTGGCATAAGAAGTGTCTTGGGGTGCTGACAACGCTGTAGGTCAAACACAAATCGTGTCACATTCATGCAAAGTGATTACGCAACTTAATGAGGAATATTCTAAAATAAGCATACTGCCCATTTCCTCATTTCCTCAGACAGAATGTGGTAAAAAGAATCTAAAAAAAAAAAAAAACACAAAAAACACGTTTTCAAAGCCCATGGCTATGTTAGCAATAAAAGAAAAAAAAAGTCCATACTTTGTAAGTTAGTCTGTATTTTTTTCATTTTTTAAAAGATTTTATTTATTTTTTGACAGAGATCACAACAGGGCAGAGAGGCAGGCAGAGAGAGAGAGAGGAGGAGGAGGAGGAAGCAGGCTCCCCACTGAGCAGAGAGCCTGATGCGGGACTTGATCCCAGGACCCTGGGATCATGCCCTGAGCCGAAGGCAGAGGCTTTAACTAACTGAGCCACCCAGGTGCCCCTATTTTTTCATTTTGATAAAATTATTTAACATGTATTTAAATACATGTATTTAAAGGAACTAAATTTGATTAAATTTAGTTAATTTAATTAAACAACTGAAATTTAAATTTAATTTAATTAATTTAATTAAACAATGGAGTGGTAGCCTATTTGTCCTATGCATGTTTGGGAAAAGCACACTCTCTCTTTTTTTTTTTTTTCTTTTATGGTATAGAATTCCCTATTATTATTTTCCTGCTATGCTTTGAATCATCCACATGCCAAGAGTTGTTTTTAGCATTAAGCAGCTAACCCAGAAGGCAAAGAAAAGCAGTCACAAGAGATTATCTCCCTCAGGACCATACTAGAACTATTACACATATGAATTATTTAAAAATTGGATAATTTTATGTGGCAAAAGGAAGAAGAAAGTTATAAATAGAAACGAGAAAAGATGTCACTAATTATTAACTAGGCAATATGAAAATAAACGCTTCCATAAATAGATTTTTATATTTTTTCCTTACACTAAATTTTCTTCCACTTCTGTTTCTTCCATCCTGTCCACAGGGGTGGATTATTTACTGCTATTTCGGTTATATATTTCAAGAGAATGAGGTGACTGATTATATTTTTGCACAGTCGCCTGGTTTAAAATGCTGTGAAAGGAATTTATTTTTAAATCTGAAAGCTGTTACTATGACATCAAAAAAATGACAACAGAAATGACTGGCAAAGAAATAGTCTAAACAACACCTTTTTCTAGTGATTATCATCATTTAAGACCTCTTGCTCTTGATCCAAGCAATTATTAGCTTTAAATGAAAGTGGATATTTCTAAGAAACCTGAGTTTTAATGTTCTAGATCTATACCAAAGTCTTCAGAAATACTTCCTATCTCTCACAGGTTACTGCATGAAAGGAGCTCATTGTAGTCTCTGTTCTGAGCCACTGGCCCTGAAATGTTTCCTTCCACTACATTTCTTGATCTAGACCCTCCTGGTTCTCTTTTTACTACCAATTCCCCCATTTCTTTCTTCTCTCGCACAATCTCACTCTTCAGACTCACATTACGCACCAGATGCTTGCCCCACGACTATGACTCAAGAATCGGTCTCTGGCACACTTAAGTAAATATTTTATCCTTGTGAGTTAGCAAATTGTCCCAGCAGGCTTGCCTTTACCACAAGGAATTGCCCCCGAGCAGCTAATGTCCTTCTGGGGAGTCAGTTCATTCAATCCTACAAGTATTTCTTGAGGGCCTACTGTGTGTGCAACACTCCGCCAGGTGCTAAAAAGAAAATGATGAGGAAAACAGTGTCTTGGCTCTTGGAGAGCTTTGATGGAAAAGCCAGAGCTTAAACAAGTAAATGCACAAGTATATGACCGCAGACTGTAACGAGTTCTAGGAAGACAAAGTTCTTGGTATAAGTGTACTTCCAGGTCATATGATGGTTGGCCTGGCCCAGTCTGCAGGGTCAGAGGGCTTCCAAGGAAGTGACATTCAGCCAAGATTTAAGAATGAGAATTAGGCAGGGAGCCACAGCAAGCAAGAACTTACATAGCAGGGTAAGGATTTGTGTCCATGAAAGAAGGAACTTCCTTTGGGAAATTATTAAGTAATTAACCAAAAATAAGGGGGTGGGGGAAAACTGGTATCTTGAAAGAGAACTAAATTAAAATGTATTCCAGTGCAAGGATCGTTTCACTGCAAAGGAGAAAACGAATCACTCTTCTCTTCAACGTCGCTAAGAGTCTCTCTATGCCTCCAAAAAAGAAACTGAAAAAGGACCCAGAGATCAGGACATGATGTGGCATGAAATTCTAGAAGGGAAAATATAGATGACAAAGGGGAAAGGTGCAAAGTTAGTTATCATTTTATATGGAGAAGAAGACAGGATCAAAATGCCACACACCAGAGATAGAAACAGGAGAGGCAAGTTTAAGGTAGACATAATGCATAAATTTGCTACATCACGAGTTGTGCACCTGATACGAAGGTAACATCGGTGTCAACTATACCCCCAAATTAAAAATACATACATAAATAATTTATTTTAAAGAAGGACATCAAAAGAGGGCCCTTAGGTAAGATCAGAGTTTGCAAGTTTTAAATACACATTCTCAAATAAATGTAATGGGTTTTATCAGCACTATATACTGTTACATGTAAGTAAAACACAAAAGAATACACATTTGAAGTTAGAGCAATTTCATTCACGATGTCATATGCAGGGGAAAAAAATATGCTAACCCAAAGAAGTAGAGTGACACAGCAGTTATCATTTTACTCGTTTCAGCTTCCTATTTAAGTTGGACAGCTCCTGCAACTCACAGATATTATCAAGAGAGTACCTGGCATTAACCCCAACACAGCTGCCCACAATTATTGGAGGCAGAGAGGTAAGGTGGCCAGGGCACTGGACTTGAGTCCTGACAGAACATTCCTGAAGGTCTGAGTCACTGAAATTTGATGGTGAGTCTCAAGCCTGACAGTGCATTAGAATCCCCTGCAGGGCTAATTGGTCCCACCCCGACAGCTTCTGGCTCACTAGGTCTGGGTTGGAGCCCGAAAAGTGTATGTAAGGGTGTTATTTCTAGTTTTGAGAAGCTCTGCTCTCACAGTATGTTTCCTTATCTGCAAAATGAGGTGATTATTGCCTCCAAGGTCTACCTCACAGAGTTCTTGAATGAAACCCATACATCCTCTAAGGTTATATATAAAGCATTTCATACTTTCCTTATATCACACTGTGATACAAGGATGGTGTCTTTGAATGACTGAATGCTTCCATTTGATTAATAAAATGATACAATGGGAGCATAAGAGAGTAATGATCAAATGCCTAGAAATTTTTCAGTAGGTGTCAGTCATCTAAGTGACGTAGATAAACAGGAATTCACATACTGGAGAAGAGAGAGGAAGAGTAGGTAGTCAGTTATGTAGCCAGTACTCTTCTAACATTATTTTACCAGATATTAAAAAATTTAAATGCTTCCATATTGATTAGCAAATAACTGCTGTCCAGGCCACCCCCTGAGCATTGCAGGCCCACAAAGGCACCTCAAAGGAAAATACCTGTCACAGCAAGGGACTGCCACCATCCTGCCCCAGCACCTGTGTCAGTGTCTCTTCTGATGAGGATGTGTCCCTGTCACACTGGCAGTGAAATGCTTGGACTATCACCCCTAGACAGGAGTAGGGATGGGATGGTTGCCAGCTCCTTGAACACATCTTCCTAGATCACTCCATTGCAAATGGGTTCTTCCTCGGCATTTTTATCTTCCGTCATCTAAGAAGGTCCAGGAGACTGGGGAAGTATAGTGGAGAAAGGAGAAATACCAAAGGAGAAAGGGATTTAGGGCTATATGTTTTTGCAGAATAACTTCACTTGGGTATTGTTAAAACCTACTCAGAAAAGTCAGTTTAGAAAGGCTTAAAGGAGAAAGGACACAGCAGTCACAGAGCATGACTGGTCTACATCTGCCTCTCTGTACCAGCACTTTCCAAATCTATGTGAGCTTTCCTTTATGAATGCTGCAAGTATTCCAAATTGCCATCTAGTGTGACATAATTCCATTGCGGCAGCTCTGGCCCCTTGAGCAAATTAGGTCTACAGCCTTGATATTTTGAGTGCCTTTGACGTTGCCAAGCACTGGAGAAAAATAAGGAATTTCTACTCTGGAGCTAAGCTAACGGGGTCTCTACTTGTGCTCAGAGAAAGGACATATTCTCCATCATCTCAGTTCAAATATTTGAGCTCCAAAACTGTGAATCACTAACCCACAACAAAAAACTGGAAAGAAGAATGAATGATTGTTGTGAATTTCTTCAAATATTTATCCCTGAATAAATGACCTCAAACTGAGCTAACTCAATACATAATCTGATTAATGAGAAGGTGAAGAATGCATGCTTCGAGTTATCAGAAACATCCTTCCAGGCAATCTTCTCTAGGAAAATTCTCTTCCATAGATGGAATTGGAATGGATCGTGTATGAATGATCCCATCTGAGCTTACAAAAGTCTCAGCCATATTAAAAGACTGAATTCCTTTTTTTGGTTGCCATAGAAAATGGTAGCATTCTTTGTATCTACCTTAATTGCAGCTAAAAAACATTACATACAATAAATAAAGCATTTAGTAAACCATAAGGCACTGAAATGGTATACTTTCAAATCAGTGTTGAGTCGAAATGACTATTGTCCTTCCTGTATTCACTAGAGGCTGTGGTATATTCTCTGTGTTTGAGAAAAAACTACTTCTAAAGGTCGGTCAACTAGTGCAGAGCAAAAGGCACGTGTGCAACGTTATGAAGAAACGCTCTTCTCTAGCCTGCATTCTCACCATCACCTTCTTCTCCACATCCTCGTCAACACGTATCACTTGAGCTTCTTGTGTAAAAAAGTTGAAAATAGGGACGCTTGGGTGGCTCAGTCAGTTAAGCTGCTGCCTTCGGCTCAGGTCATGATCGCAGGGTGCTGGGATCGAGTCCCACATCGGGCTCCCTGGTCAGTGGGGAGCCTGCTTCTCCCTCTGCCTCTGTTGCCACTGTGCCTGCTCGTGCACGCTCTCTCTCTCTCTCTCACACACAAATAAATAAATAAATGAAATCTTAAAAAAAAAAAAAAAGAAAGAAAAGAAAAAGAACAAGGAGAATTTTTTTTTAAAGTTAAAAATAGAAATACCTTATGATGTAGTAATCATACTACAGAATATTTACCCCCAAAATACAAAAACATGAAATCAAAAGGACACATACACACCTACATTTATTTACAACAGGTAAATTATGGAAACAGCCTAAGTGTCCATTGGTAGATGAATGCAAAAAGAAGTGGTGCTATATGTATGTATATGCGTGTGTGTCTAATATGTATACACACACACACACATACACACACATATATGTACACACACATAATATGATGGAATATAGATACACATATATATGTGATGGGATAGTATAGCTGTGTGATGGAATATTACTTGGCCATAAAAAAGAATGAAATGGGCCATTTACAATGACATGGTTGGAGCTGGAAGGTATAAAGCTAGGTGAAATAAGTCAGAGAAAGACAAATACTGTATGATTTCACTCATATGTGAAACTTAAGAAACAAAACAAACCAAAAAAAAAAGAGAGAGAGAGAGAGAGAGACAAACCAAGAAACAGACTCTCAACTCTACAGAGCAAACTGATGGTCCCCAGAGAGGAGGTGGGTATAGGAAACTAACTTGGAAAAAAAAATATGAGTAAACTTAAGAAAAAAATGAGGAAATCCATAAAGCACAGTATTGTATATAGTGAAAGTTATCAAGAAATGCTACCCCGTCGGAACGTATAAAAGGAGGGGTCACTATTTGGCTGTGCTCTTGGGGCGCTGCATGAAATCTATGGTATCATTTCATTGGCAGAATCTTCTGTGACCTTGTAAAACCTTCACAGATTTTCAATGGTAATGGAAAACAATAACACATTGCAAACACAGTAATAGTGCATAAATGTTAGAGAGTAAAATAATAAGATTCCGAATTTAGCATTTCAGAAACATGATAGATTTACCTCTATAAGCCAGAGGGGGAGGGAACAAGTAGGCAAATGCGAGGCAACATAAAATAAGGCACAAGAACAGAAAACCTGTGTAACAGACAGTTTAATTGGTGTTTGTTGAACACCTTTGGCTCTTAAAACGACAGTGTTTTTAGGATCTTCCGAGAAGAGTAAAAGGAGGAAGAGCAGATACTAACGTTTTTGGGGCAGAGAAGGCTCTGACTGGGACAAAGCAAGCTTTTTAACTGAACCAAATAACTTTTTAATTACCTAAAAAATAAAAAGGCAATTCAACAAAGCAGGTAGATGATCAGGGGACAGGTGGAGGCACAGATGCGAACATAATGGCTATTCCTTTATTTTATCCGGAGAGAAGTTTACATTTCCACCAAATATACCTAAAGGTTGCTGAGCCTTGAACTGGTTGTATTTATTAGAATCACAAATATTTGTCCCTTATAAATAAAGCTCCCAAGTATTCTAAAATCGATTACAATGAATTATATCAGTTTTTCTGAAAGATATATATGGGCAGTTAATTATACATTTTTATGACCAGGATTTCACATTAAAGACTCTTAAGTTGGAAATTAACATCCAAAACAATATCATTTAAATTGATGAGGGGCTGCATTTTGTACTTAACAAGGACTATATATTAGAAATTGGACAAAAGGGATTACCATTACTAGCTTGGTCACATTTTAGGTATGTGCAACGAAGTTATTTACTCTCACTGAACTTGAGATATTTCAGTAAAATGAGGATAACAATACCATCTATTTCATCCATATCATTCCTTTATGTATTAACTCACTAGATTGTAAGAACTCTGAGGAGAAGGAGCAAGACTAGTCCATCCTTAGGAAATTAATTCTCAGTATGTAATAGATACTCTCTTTCATTTTCTTTTTCTTGGCAAATAAATTTAAGAAAATACTTGTAAAGCACCTAACATATCAGGCACTATGTTAAGTGCCTGGAGTATAAAATGAAGTTATATAGCTAAGTGTTTATTATAGTGCTTTAAACATAGTCAACTTAAAATGAATGTTTCTAGATGTTGAGCCCCATCTCCTTGTATCTCAGAGACTTGTGGGAGTCCAGAGTGCTCCCAGGATTCCAGCAAATTCCCAAGGACTAGTCAGTACTTCTTCATGGGCCTTCTTCCCCAAAGAACGTGTCCTTTCCACCTCGTGCTGAGATACCAAGTTTATTCCTTTCTCTGGCTCCTGAGGAAGATCCCCTTTCAACAAATATTTGAGAAGTTTAGTTACTTTCTTAAGTTTTTCAGGGAAGGGTGGCCTAGCCTCCTACCCTTCCAGTGTACCCAACCTCCTCGGTGGTCCTTCTTATCTTCCTTTTCTGGTGCCTCCAGCAAATGTATCCTTTCTTCAAAGGGAATTCTGTTCACATACAAGTCCAGTATGATTTTATCTTTGACTCAAGCAGGTTTATATATTTTAATTTTTTTCCAAAAAGGCTGGTCCCTTCCTAAAGGAGAATTCTCAAATTATATGATAACCATAATATAATAATAATGCTTCACCACCTCACTATATTACCTACTATTTTTATAATTATATCATCATCATCATTAGCAGAAACTTCCGTTTCTAATTCTGAATAGAACCACATGAAACCATCTTAGAGGGGCTCTTAATAGTAAGTCTGAGATTCTACGCAAAAGGCAGTTTTCATTATATACTGCCAAAATATAAGCGCTCTCTTTCATATAATCGTATATGACATCTCCAAACCACCACGAACATGATTTGGAATTTATATCGCAGTCACAGAAGTCACAATAACCAAGGCTATGCCAACTGTCTTAGCATTCCATTTGCTGTGTAACAAATCACCACAAACTACGCAATTTTAATCAACACTCACTCGTTAATTCACAGACGTGTAGGTCTGAGTCTAGGCAGAGCTGAGCTTTTGTTTTACTTTTGTACAAAGCTGAAATCAAAATGTCAGCCATGCTGATGTTCTCCTCTGAACTCTGGAGTCCTCTTCCAAGCTCATGGCTTGCTGACATACTTCATTTCCTTGCAGCTGTGTAACAGAGATCCCCATGTTCTTGCTAGCTCTCAGCCAAGGCTTCAACTCCTAGAAGCTTCCTTCAGTTTCTTGCCACAAGGCCCACAGAGGCAGCTCACCACGTGGCTTCTTACTTTCTTCCAGGCCAGCAGGAGCCCATCTCTTTAATGTGTCACCTTCTTTTAATAGGTCCTGTGCTGGGGTCAAGCTCACCCAGGATCATCTTCCTTTTGATATGTCATCACATTCATAACGTCTGCCCACACGCAGGGGGAGGAGGTTGATTATAGAGGGCATGTAACCCCAGGGAGGGAGCGGAAATCCTGGGGCCACCTTAGAATCCTACGTACCATACCAGCTGTCCTGACCACTCTCCTCCTCAGAGCAACCAGTGATCCCGAACGCACCTCTTCCCCGGAAGCCAGGGTCAAGGTCACGCCAGGGGCTGAGACTCTCAAATGGAAGAGCTCCCTTTCATCTATTTCACATGCTGGACTTACTCTTTAATAAGTTGTTATCTGGGTAAATAAAACTGTTTAATAACTTTCACCCAGATAAATCCCTTAGAGATCACCCAGTCACCAAAACCTCTTCCTTCATTAACATTCCATGATTTTATAAGGAATAAGTTCAACCCAATCATAGAGCCTATGGTCTAAAATTTATGATAGAGTGAAAAGAGCATTTAAGTTCCAATCAATTGGACTCTTAAGTTCTGCACATACCAATTATGTATTCTGAAACTCTGGGAAATCTAGAGTATCATTCACTTCAGTCTTCACAGTGAAAGTGGTGGCAATAATTGTAGTAATCATAGAACCTCCATAAGATTATTGTTATGAAGATCCAATGAGATAATGCATAGAATAGAGTACAAAATGGTATACATGTACAATTATTACATGTGTTATCAGTACTATCACGGGCACCCTTCCAGACTGTTCCGTGTTAAACCAGTGTTTTAATCGGCCAATTCCTCCTTCTTGTTGCATCTCACTCACATGAGTTCTGTAGCAGTGGAGGTGGACACAAACAACAGAACATGTTGCTGTGAGACAGTAATGACTGGTGAGGATGTGAGATGCTTCTGACCAGTCAAAGAATATGCATGTAATTCCAATCTGAACACAGTTGATTGCAGGGCCAGGGGGATGCCCAAACACATTCAGTACATATTTATAGTACATTTATAGTATTCTTCAGGATATACTGAAATGGGTACAAAGTTGTCAGTTTAAAAAAACTTCAGACAAATGCCCGGACTGTGGCACAAGAGCCACAAGAGCTGTTATGGTAGAAAAGACCAGTGCGAGCCACTGAAACACAATGTAGTAAATTTTTTAAAAAAAACACAAACAATAGTAAATTTTTTTTAAAAAAATTGCTGTATTCTTATGGAGCCATTCTGAGAAGATTACTAAACACAAAGACCTAAAGAACTCCAGAGTGATGACTCCTATCACTTCCCCATGGAACTCTCCAATCTGAGCTAGTGTAGAAGATCAGTGGGTTTTAGAGAATGATAGGGAGTTTGTATACAAGTAATAAAATGGTGATTATAATTATAGTTGCTGTTCTAGATACTGTTACTGGATAAAACTGACATAGCCGGTTTCACCGGCTATGTAGTTTTCATTTGAGAAATAGATTTTACTTTTTTTTTTCTCTATTCTGTTCAGACCACCACCAGCAGACTGTTTTCACCTGGCAAGGCCAGCAGTGCATGTTTACCACTTCGCCTCAGGGACACAACAAATCTCATACAATCCCACAGTGTATGTACCATTTCAGTCTTTAATACTGACTTCGTGTTACTGACAGGTTCTAGAAAGCTGGAAATAGCAGTTTTTCCTTATGACTCTCTAAAACAAGTATGTGGCAAAGACTGAGAAATAAATCTCATAGAAATACATGAGCTTGCCACCCCAGAGAAGTTTCTAAGAGTCCACGGGTTTAGAGAAAATCAGCATTCTTCCTTCACGGTAGAGGACAAGTTGCTCTATCTTGTATACCCGACCGGCAAGAAGGAGTAAGAACATCTAGTTAGCCACTCTGACTTTGGAAGCGACATTTACCACTGACCCATTCTACAGATTATTTTAAAAGGTTGCCAGTTTTGAGGGGTCCCGGATTAAAAAAAAAAAGAAACAAAAAAACAGAAACTCTCCAACTTGGCCAAAATACAGTGCAAGTTGCTTTATTTTTAGTTTTCATGATCAGATGATTGTATTTAATAAGAGAATCACAGCAAAGCCTTTGTGAGTTTTATGGTATAGCAGTAAGACCAACTATACTCAAGCAAATAACTCATTTTTAAGAAAATATCTCCTAGCTTCCTACTGATGTCTGGTAAAACAGAATGTTTTACATTACCAAAATATCTGATTATGGAATTCCAAATAACCATGCAAGCTGATCTTTTATTCTTGAAGTAAGTGTTATCTGGCTAATTCTGTTATTAGGACAGGCATATCCAACAGACCTCCATCTCCATCAACCAATGAAAGTAATATATATGGTATCAAATTCTGGTGGCACAAATTGTTGATCATTCTGCTCACATGACCCAGGTACATATGCTCCTAACACTTTTCTTCTTCCTTAATTCATACTTTTTACCTTTTATGTTCCTGGAGGAGTTCCTCTTTACTAATTAGCTAAAGATGAAAAACCTCAAGCCCTTCTTACGGATGCTTCTACAAGATATACAGGAACCAGGCCAAAGTGGACCATGAAAGTGTTCCAGGCTCATTCAGAGATAGAGATAAAAACAATGAAGACTGACAGTCCACAGCTGGCTGAATTAAAGCTCTATGCCTCACTTTCTAATATCTGGAAGGAGCTATAGCCCAAGGTTAGGATCTACATACCAATTCTTTGGTTGTCTACTCAAGTAATGAGAGTCATGAAAGAAATGAAATTGGAATTGGTGACCAAGAAGTTCAAAGGAAAAGTTAGGAGAGATTTTTTTGGAATAGGACCAGGATCTGAGGATATCCGTATCTCATATAAACGCTAAGCAAAAGGCTCCCTGCAGAAGAGGTTCTTAATCAGATGGGCGAGGTAACTCCTGCTGGACATGTCAGTTACTCTCTTTGTAAAACCAGATCAGCCCTCCAGCGGCAGTAAATGAGGCTGTGCATAGGATCAAAAGATGAGCTTAATCTCTACAAGGCTAGTTTGGATCTCACTTCTGTTCATGGCTCAGCGTAACAAGTACGGGATCTGTCCCCATGATGTGATACGGTAAAGAAGATACCAGTGTGCATCATTGGCACACATACTTTATGATGAAATATGTACAGCACACTAGAGCAAACAGTAATAATATTCAGCACAACACTATGGGAATCATTGTCACAACATAAGACAACCCAACTATGGTATATGAAAGTGCCGTGTCCAACAAATTGAAAACCATCATATATTAAGAGGACCAACCTGAATGATCACACCATCCCATTTCACTATGGAAGACTGTTCTCACAGAAACAGAAACTTGTTTGGAATTTAGATTTATTTTAATTGCTTAACACGAGCCTCCCAGCAGCACCAATTCAAATTCCTTAGACAACAATATTTATCTCCCATAATGATGCCTCCAACAAATGAGTTCGGTTCAAGTGAAAATAAATAAATTGATGAATAATAATGAAATAGTTTATCATTTAAGATATATATATATATATATATTTTTTTTTTTTGGTGTGCGTCGCAAAAAGTGACCTTTTGAAAGCTTAGCTTGGGAAATAAAACATTATGAGATGTGAGATTGAGCTACTCTCTTGCATGAAATTTTATGCTATGAACCAGTTACTGACATATGATACTATTCAACGAGAGCCAAAATGTAAAAATCCATGAACCAGGGAGTTGAGTCTTTAAAAATTATATGCAATGACTAAATGTCAGTTTTTCCCCTGACCTTGTGATTCTGAGTACTGCTGACTTGGATATTTTAATAACAAAGAGAAGAAAATATCAGCAGGGAACACAATACTTCTACTGTAGAAGAAGCTGAAACTGCATGACCAAGTCATTTTAACCTCTTCATTGGCTAAGATGCTTGGTGAAGGCAAGAAGAACACCGAGTGGATAAAAGAAACTACAAATTTCTTGTATGGCTGGCTGAGTAGTTTCTATCCAGCCAACTCTCTTATAGATAACAACTACGAACACTAAAGAAATAGATAAAGCAGCTTTCTGAAATCACCAGAAAATAAGCAAATGTAGGAAAAAACTGAAGGGGAATTGAAACTTGGAAGAGTGGAATGGCACACCGGTAAGTTTCCTGGTCTTAACAGCTTTTCTTTCTGGGGGAGATCCACATGGATAGCTGAAACTTGAATGGGAACTTAGAGGTTTATTACTTCAAATTCAAGTATAAAGTTTGAGCACCGAAACACCTAAAGACTAGGTCAGGATGGGAGAAGGTTTGGGCCACAAAAATAGAAAACCATAGAAGGTGATCTCAGAGTTCTACAAATGTACTCTGCTCAGTTCTCTGACTGAACACCGTACTGGGTGTATTTGGGGCAAACTAAGCAGCCAGCTAACGGTGAAAGAAAAAAATGAAGAGAGATTACAGTTTAGAATTTGGTTCCAGCCAAACAAACAAACAAACAAAAATATCAATACCTTCTGATTGAGTATTAACAGAATTCAGAATCTCGATAATGTATCCCACAAAATGTCCAAGATGCATCCCACATTACTTAGATGTGTAAAGAAATAAGAAAGCACAATGCATAATTAAAAGAAAATGCAACCAACTGATAGCAAATCTGAGACGAAACAGATGCTACAATTAAGATAGCAAGATTTTATATTTCCTCAATGACATAAAGAAAAATATGCTCATAATGAATGCACAATTAGAAAAGCACAACAGAAAATGAAAGAGAACTAAAAGCTACAATATTAAATACTAAAAAATGCAATAACTATTTTTTTAAATCAAGGGAATAGGTTTAACATATATGGAAATGACAGATCCAAGAGTCAATGAACTTGAAAACAGAACAACAAAAAATAGTCTAAAAAGAACAGAGGAAAAGATCTGAAAGAAAATAAAAGAAGATGCAGTGATCTGTGAAATAATATCCGAAGGTATGACATACATGTGAGTGGACTCTAAGAAAGAGAATAAGGCAGGAAAGAATTGGTTGAAAAGTTATTTGAAAAAATTCTAAAATATGGTGGAAGATATAAATTTTAAAATTCGAGAAGCTCTGTGAAATCCAAACAGGATAAAAAGAAGTACCACACATAAACATTTCATAGTCACACTGCTAAAACCACAAATAATGGTAGATCTTGAAAGCAGTAAGGGAAAAACAGCATAGCGTATACAGGAGAATAATGATATAAAATGATCTCTAACTCTAATCAGAAAGAAGGGAGGCCCCAAAATGTTGGAGGCCACGGCACGGTTGGAGTCGAGGACCAAACCAGGCCCTGACTTGTGTCTCCTTCAAAGTCCAGACACCTTGACAAGGTTAAGGAAGGGAAAGTTGAGTGCACTGAGAAAGGGTCTATGCTTTGTGTCGTGCGCTCGCCTACGTGACTTCCCACACACTCTCCCTGGAGTGCGGAACAATGTGGCCAGAGTCCTGAGTTCTTAGTTAATCCTTGTTCTGTACCTCCCATAACCCACTCCCTGGTTGATTGTCTTGCTAATACCTAGGCTCACGAGGTTTGCTTGTAGTTAATGTAAACTAGTTATAGGAACTTGCGGTCATCTGACTAGGTACTGATGTAATGCTCCTCCTATTCTGGTCTGCCTTATAAATGCTTGTGAGACGTGGAATAAATTTGGCACTGTTGGACATCCTCTTCAGTGTCCCTCCTGCCCCCATCTCTTTGTCTCTTAACTTTTTTTCATCATTCTCTTAGCCCCCACGGTTACCCTGGTCGATTCGTCGCGCTGGCCACGACACCAAAACTACAGAATAACATCATAAAATGCTAAAAGAAAAATACTGCCAACTTAAAAATTAAAAATTAGACAATAATTTTAATTTTTTAAATTTACAATTAATTAAAAATCTACTGAAAATAGTTCTCAAGAAAGGAGGCAACATACACACATCTTCAGTAATTAAAAATTAAGGCATAAAGTAAATCTGCACTACGAGAATACAGAAGTTGTTTGGGCTGAAGGGAAATGATACCAGGTAAAATTCAGATATTTTGAAAAGAATAATGTTCACCATAAAGATAAATACGTGGGTAAATATACATAACGCATTGTTTAAAACAAAAAATATAATAAATTGTGGAATTCATAACCAATGTGTACATAATATTCTAGCATAATGAGTAGAGAGGTAGAAAATGGGCCTATATGATTGTAAGGTTCTTATGTTTTACATAAATTGGTACAATATTAACTCCAAGTAGAACTAAAACTTTAAACATTATATATATATATTACAATCCCTAAGTAACCATTAAAAAATAACATGACATAGCTAAAAAGATAATAAATTAAAATGGAATTACATAAAATATTCAATTAATCCAAGAGAAGGCAAGAAAGGAGGTCCACAGGGGCAAAGGACAAGAAAGACAAGCAGAAGAGAGAAAGCAAAACAGGCACCAACTTCCAACCACATGAATAATTACTTTAAATAAAATATTCTATACAAAAGGCAGAGATTATTAAGTGGGGTAAAAATAATAATAACAAAAAAAGCTAGACCAAGCTAGAGGCTAAGATACAGGTTGAAAACAAAAATAAGAAAAAAAGAGAAAGCATGTATAAAGAAAGCATAAGATTGTTGAGGGGCTATATTAATACAAGCACAAGTAGATTTCAAAAAACAGTAAAAATATGAAAATTTCATAATTATAAAAAAATATAATTACAAAGTCTTGAAACTTTTGGACATTCCGAATTTATCAAGAACATATAAAAATAAACTGCACCTAGTTACATTTAAATATCATTGAATTAAGTGACTTCCATGTATTTTTTTTCATACTTCTTAAGTATTCTGTAACCTAATAGAGAAAGTGCTCCTGAATTAGTGCATCTACGTTTGTGGTGTTCATGTTTTATATGTAACATTGCTTATTTCCATCTATCATCTATATGCGTACACACTTGCTATGAAGTTATATCAAAAAGACAGCTAATTCCCATATTGGGTATTTCCTTGAAAACTCTCCATACACAGCCAAGATATGACATTCTTGGTAATACCCCTAAAATAGAATATTTACCAACCAAATTATTTCCCACAATCATTAACCAAAATAGTTTTATTTTTTCTTTCATGTTTTTTCACCCCATCCAAATTTGTGTTTGTGTACATGGATGCATATATACGGTCATATGTTTACACATATCCATGCCTTCTTATTTTAAAAGCACATTTCATCCATCTGTGTCACTCCAGCCATACCAAATGCTTACCCAAATGTATTAGCAAAGAACATTAGCAAAGACAAAAGCAAGAAACAGGAAGCAAGGATCCCGTGCTCCTTTATTTCTGTAATTTTTTTCCCATTAACCTTATGATTAGTGTAATTAAAGAGAGGGATAATCTCATTTATTTTTCAAATCTGTCTTCAAATTTTAAACAAAGAGTGCACAGAAAGAGTGACTGAGAGGGAGCAAGAGAGAGACAACCGGACAGATACCAGGGCACTACTACAATGTTTTCATGAGCCAGTTACAAATGAAATAGTTGACAACTTTCCCAACACTGTGTATCTACTGGGTGTCAGGCTAGGATTCAAACACACACAGTCTAACCATGAGAGTCTACCCTTTAAACACACTGTAGCATTTCAACAAAAATAATCAAGGTATAAAAATGCTGGGCTGTTTTAAGGGTTCATAATGAAGTGTATCTTTATGGTGAATTAGCATGTCTTTTAGAAAATCTTGTCCACTGTCCCTCCTATTCAAAAGGTAAGGTGAGGGATGCCTGAGTGGCTCAGTCGATTTATCGGCTGCCTTTGGCTCAGGTCATGATCCCGGGGCCGTGAGATCGAGTCCCACAGTGGGCTCCCTGCTCAGCGGGGAGCCTGCTGCTTCCCCTGCTTGTGCTTTTTTTTTTTTTTTTTTTAACAGATTTTCTTTATTTATCCATGACAGAGAGGCAGAGGGAAAAGCAGGCTTCCCTGTTTGTGCGCTCTCTCTCTGACAAATAAGTAAAAATTAAAAATCTTTAAAAAAAAAAAAGGTAAGGTGAATGATAAAAATACAGCATCTACTTATAACATCAGAATTCATTTAGAAAAACAGACTCTTCTTAATACAAAAATCTCAAGAAACTATTCCTCAGATAAGTAAAAAAAAATCAACTAATCAGCTAATTAATGGGTTGATTCCATCTACCATATGTTTTCTTGACACCAAGCATAAGAAAGGTCCAGAAATCTTAGAATAAGAGGGCTACTTAATCTCTCAAGATAATAGACATTATCAAGATAGAAATTACCAACTAGCAATTCTTCTTGAATTCTGACTACATTCCCTTTAGAGGACTAAATCTATTAGCTGATACAATGTATTAAATAACTAAGATTTATGATATTTACAGGTTGCAAAAGGCATTTCAAGTGAATATTTTATTTAATCCTCATAACAATCATGTGAAACAGTCTACTTCACAGACCATGAAACCAAGGCCCCCAGAAGTGTAGACATGTCCCCTAGCTACATGACTGGTAACTGTCAGAATTACAGCTGTTCTTAAATTTGCAATTTGAACCTCGTACTTCATCAACTATACTTGTTATCCTTTACATATAAAAATTCTTTTTTTTTAAAGATTTTATTTATTTATTTAGTTGACAGAGAGAGAGAGAGAGATCACAAGCAGGCAGAGAGGCAGGCACAGAGAGAGGGGGAAGCAGGCTCCCTGCTGAGCAGAGAGCCCAGGACCCTGAGATCGTGACCTGAGCCTAAGGCAAAGGCTTAACCCGCTGAGCCACCCAGGCACCTCTACATACAAAAATTCTTAAACAGCAAATACCTCCCACAAACAATGGCATCACAAAGCCATTACTGGCAGTTTTTGTGTTCAAACCTCCTAAGAGAAAGTAGGGTCACAAGCCTCCTGTAGGTGGGCATTTTGAGGAAGAGAGTTCAGCTGGAAGGTACATATTAGGGTTGTGTTAGTCTTCTCTCACTCTAGCTATCCTGCACAAGATTAATCAGCAACTAGAGGCATCTGTAGTTTTGGGGTGAAGTTGCTATAGTGAATACAGTATTATCAACATTTCTCATTGAAATTAACTTGAATTTGGTCCTTAGGGTAATATAAGTGGGGCTGGTCAAAAAAACCCAAAAAAACAAAACACAAAAACACAAAACACACAAAGGGGTCAGTCTCTTCCTAGTTGATTAAAAGGCTCAGACTCAAAAATGCTATTTAACTGCTGTCTCACAGTATATAATTAACAAAAGATGAAAAAAAGTGGCTTTTTTACGAGTTCTAAAGAATGTAATTTAGCAACATCAGACACTAAAGAAGTAATTTTCTAACATCAAAGTATAAAAGCAAAAATCCAGGTAATTACTAATTACTAGCAGCCAATCTCTGTCTCATTTGTCAGTGAGATAGAAAAAAAAAAAAAAAGAACTGAAAATGTACCACTCATTATTGCAGAAATAAGCCATATGTCATACATAAAGACAATATTATATCCACCATTGAATAGCTGTCTACCTATTCTGAGATGCATTTTTATTTTCAGTAGAGATGATGATTCTCCTCTGTCTAAACCCTTTCATCGTATTCCTATTTCTCTGGGACAAATGGAAATACTATGTAAGTCATCTGTCTAGCCACGGCAGGTACTCCATCAGTATCAACAGAAGAGATGCTAAGTAATTTGGTATCAGAGGAGATGGTCTTATTTGCAGCTGCCATTAGGCAACTCCAAATTTCATCTTCAGTGTCAGGAATAAAGGAGGTAGGACAGAGGCACTGAGGGAGAGGAAAGCCCGGGAGAAACCAGGAATGCTTTCTTAAATAAAAACAACCAGCTCATTTTGTTTAATTGTACATGTGTACCAGGTAAGACAAAGAATTCTAGAAGCATCTTCTCTCTGGGAGAACAACCTTTTCTTTAGTCGCCTTCTTCCATGTGAATTTGTAACGGTTTCTGGAAGAAAGTAGTAAATTAAAAAGAAAGACCCGCAGTGTTTATATCTGGGTAAATTATACAAACAGCTCTCCCAAACTTGTTCTATGGTCCATTGATGACCAATTCATTTTCAACTCCTTGGACAAGAAAGTCAAAAATGCTGGAGCTGGTGGCCTGGCATCACAGTGGGGGGGTGGAGGAGGGAGAGGGCAGTGGGAGAAAAAGAAAAGGAAGGGAAGACGCAGAGCACAGGGAGGGCCTTTGCTATGCTTGGACCCAAGAAAACACACAGTGGATGGAGTCAACCAACTCATCAGCTGATCAATTAGTTGGTTTTTTTCCCCTATCAATTAGTCAGATAGGTTGAGAAGTCAATTATTTAATTGGCAACCTTGCTTTTTTACTTAAATTCAATTAGCCAATATACAGTAGTTAGTTTCAGATAGGAGTTCTTTGAAAAACAACAAAATCCTGAGTGTCCTTTTAGAATAGATCTCTACCACAAAAGTACTAACTATAATCAAATGATAAAGAAATACGAAGAACTTTAAAATGCTGCCACAAACCTACCTAGAAATATAACCAACATTATTTTAAATGGAAACCTGACATGACAATAACAGAGAAGTCACCAGTACCAAAAATTAAGAAAGAACTGGAAGCCTTTCAAGCACAAGCCACATTAAGCACCCAAGAGAGAAACAATGTTGGGGCAGGGAGGCAGCACTGAGACAGAGAACAGCGACCACCTTGGTAAAATCAGGGCACAGATTTTCCGACCCAAAGGAGGCTAGGACAAAAGGACAGGGGCACAGAGACTGGGGTCAAGTTAGGGCCATTAAAAGACTGACCAATCTGTCAACAGGAGAATAGTTCAACCCTGTCCATTAACATAGGGAGAAACAGGGATTCTTCTCAACCATGAATGCTGCTGTGACAAACCCTGCCATTGGCCTGCCGTGTCATAGCTATAAATAAAACTGGGAGGCTTGCACCCCAGCCCACCCGTCAATGTCAAGTCAAAGGCTGGTGTTCTGTCAACCTCAAACCCTCATCTGGCAATAGAGACTTGCCGACCTTCTGCGAGCTCATCCTCCTGTGTATTTTGGTCTATGACTGTGCCGGAAGACCAACTGGTAAAGTCCCCGGTCACGCAGCTTACAAGCACCACAGCCAGATGTTAAGATCCCTTTCCCAAACCCTGTCATCAGGACCTGTTAGAGTTGTCTGCGCTGCCCTAGGATGTGACGGACAACAGCGGGGCTGTCCCGGCTTCCCCAGATATTTTCCCTAATGTGCCCCAGTGATGGGGTATGTGCTCATGCCTGGACATTTATTTCTGCCAATCTAATGGTCTTTCAACTTCTAAACTGTTACACTAGCAAAAAAAGTGTAAGTTTCTTTTGTGCTCAAGTCACTGCATTCTGGAATCTCTTGTTGCAGTTAGCCTACATTCTAACTAGAAGAGAGAGAGGAAAAAAAAAAAAAAAGCTATTTATTTCATCAGGTGTCTCCAAGGCACCTGCAGGTTTGATGACTTGCCTGGACTCACAGGACGCAACATATTATGGGGCTCATGGCCTGGACGTATTACAGTGAGAGGACACAAAGAAAAATCAGTATAAGGAAAAGGCATATGAAGGGAAGTGCAGAGGGAACCAGACACAAGCTTCCAAGAGTCCTCCTCTGAGTGGAGTCACACAGGACGTGCCTGATTCCTCCGGCAGGAGTTGTGACCACACAGAGGAAAAGCTGTCTGCCAGGGAGACTCTTTAGAGACTCAGTGTCCAGGGTTTCTCCTGGGGGTTCGTCACACAGGCAACCTCCTCCTGGCACGTACCCAAATGGCAGGTTCCCAGAAAGCAAGCAGGTGCTCAGCATCTACCACATTGTTGATATACTTGAGGCACAGCGAGAGCACATCCTGGGGATGGTGGAAAGTTGAAATTCAAGTTCTCAGATGCCAGCCAAGGGCTAAGGAGGCAGGGAGGCCCTTCAGAGGACAGCCAACTTAGAGCTGCGATGTTAACTCTTTCTTCACATACCACAAATACTGTACATGGATCTAGTAAAAATATAAAAACATCCCCAAGAATCATTCATATAAAAATTGATGAATGAATGCCCCTCAGATAGGAAGGAGAACAAAGGGATGACTGGTAGGGCTTTAACTCTATGTATAAGGTTTTATTTATAAAAAAAAAAAAAAAAAAAAAAAAAAAAGGCAGAAAGATCCAAAGCTTGCATGGAAAAATTTTTGATTGCTATTTAAATTTATGATGCATAAATGCCTATAATTTTGTGTTCATTTTTATATCTCTGAAATACTTCATTTAAGTTAAAAGATGAAAGTAAAAAAATGGCCCAAATATTAAAATCATACAAAAGGGCAACGATCTGTCATCAGAGCGTATCATCTAGAAATGACTATGCAACGGAGAAACAGCCAATCAACGCAAATGTCCCCAAGTTAAGATAAAAAAAGTACTTAGGTCGATAATGCTAGATTAAGTGATTTTTTAAAAAAAAAATTCCCTACATGGTTTGGAATGATAACGATAAAGAGTACAGCAAAAGGGAATCTGAGTTTAAAGCAACAGTAAATAGTCATCCACCAGCCAATCAATCATGAATGCCCCGCACATCGTTCTAACCATAAAGCCACAAAGTTCTCTACATATCCTAGAAACATTAGCTACAAAGCAATGACAGAGGAATCCTCCCCAAATGCCAGTGTTAATTAGCTAATCATTTCCTTCTACTTTTCTAATGATGGAGGAGAGGCAGCAGGGAGGCCAGGTGCGCGCCCACGGACGTATGTGTGCGGACTGGCAAGAGACAGAAAGGCAGATGGGAAGGGGACAGAGGACAGAGGACAGAGGACGGGGGAGACAAAGAATGGGTATGAATGCGGGAGAATGTATTTCTGGTGTCAACCACTCATTCTGGTATTTCCAAGTCTAAAATGCCCTAGAGACGCAAACATCCTATGTTTTCAAATAACACTTTTTCATGATGCCTTTTCAAGATAGCTGACCAGTTCAGCTTAGAAAAAAGAATGTAAAATAACAACTAAAACTAAAATTGAGCAAGTAGGAAGGACCGGCAGATTGAGAGAGCGATCACAGCCCTGTGCTCTTAATCTGAGAAGGCCTGTGCAAGACTCACACTGTGAAATTTTAACCAGCTCTTGAAGGCACTTTCGTTCCGCAGGGCCACGTCTACCTAAAGTCATAAGCACACTGATGTTATGGCGGTAACGGTGATGGGCCAGGTGCTGTCCGAAGTACCTGACTTCATTTCGTTCTTAAAAGAACTCAAGGAGGAAGACACAGTTTCTTCCCTCGTTCACATGGGCAGAAATGGAGGCCCTGAAAGTTTCAGTGAATTGTGCAAGGCTGGAGCCCAGGTTCACCTGGCAGCCGAGATCCAAAGCCTGTATTTTTAACTTTCCTAATTTTATCCACTTCATTTCCTATTATCTCATAAGTTATAAAAAATTATATTCAACCCAAAATAACTACATTTCCTATACTGATTAATCGTAATTCTCGCAAAACTAATGTTATTATACAGGAAGGAGCAAAAGGGTGTTTCTCCTGTGAATTAAAAGGAGGCCTCAGTAGCATTTCCCTCAGACCAGTATTCTGAAGCATAGCAAAAACACCTGTGTGGGAAAGCGCCTCGTTTCCTAAGCTGTTCTATAAATACCTGAATGTTCTTTTTATAAAATAATAAAATAAACTGTTCCTGAAAATTTTCACGCCTTCCTAACTTCCCAGTGATGACCCCTTTTTCCTGGGCTCCTAGAAAACAGAAATTTGGGCCAAACATTTTTTTTTTAAGTTCCTTTTATGTTCAATGGAAAATCACTATGAGCTCACAAGGATAAATAACCAACTTGGAAAAAGCATATTGATGAAATTCTAGGGCCTCAGACAAGGGCACTCTTCTTCCTAACTTCTACAGCGTTCTCTGTTCATCACACCGCCTCTGTGGTACTGTGTTCAGTCTTGGGGGCTTTCGCTGAAATGGGGCAGGAGAAATGCTTTACAGGAAAGAAACTCCTACTCTCAATAGCACTTTTCACTTCTAAAATACTAAATGGTTTATGTATATTATCTTTCTTCTAGTGCTACAGTGGGTGTCAGCCAGGCTAGAGGACAGGACTGAGGGTTAGAGGGGGGAGGGGAGGGCAGGGAAGGGAGAGAGAAAGAGAGAAAGAAAAGAAAGGAAGCATTAATTTTTGGCAAAAGAAATAGCATCCCCTGGAGATTTAACGTACTGTAGGATGACTGTAGTCAATAATGCTGTTTTGTATGTTTGCAGCTTGCTGAGAGTAGACATTAAAAGGTCTAAAGCCCCCACCCCCCCCCCATACACAAAAAGTAACCGTGTGAGGTGATGGATGTGTTAACTAGTTTGTGGGACTTCTTTCATTCCGGTGTGTAGGTGGTGAAACCATTCCGCGTGACACTGTAATGGTTGATTCATGACATGTATGGGGCAAATCTACAGAACGGTTCAAGAAAAAGTAAACTCGAATGTAAGCAACGGAATTAGTTAATAACAAGTTATCCATGCTGGATCATAAACGGTAGCAAATTCAGCACACCAGTGTAAGACGGTAGGAATAGGAGAAACCATGTATAGATGCGGGGAGGGAGGCCATGGGAACTCTGTATCTATTGCAAACTTTCTCTATAAACATAAAACTGCTCTAGCAATAAAGTATTAAAAAGAGACAGAGAAGGTATTCCCAGAGACCCACAATGAAGAGAAAACTTAGCAGTCCAGGAATTGAAATTTCTGTACAGCTGGACTCTTGACAGTGAGACAGAGAGAAAGAAAAAGGAAGTGGATAGGAAGAGGAGAGGGGACACAGGGTAAGGGGGACAAAGAATGAGTATTGATAAAAGAGACTGCATTTCTGGTGTCCACCACTAGTAGGCGGCAGTCGACTAGGCCAAATAGGAAAGTCAGGGCCAGATCAACAACGCGCGCAGGGCACCTGGGTGGCTCAGTGGGTTAAGCATCTGCCTTTGGCTCAAGTCAGGATCCCAAGGTCCGAGGATGGAGCCCTGTGTTGGGCTCCCTGCTCGGTGTGGAGTCTTCTCCCTCTCCCTCTGCTCTTCCCCACTGCCCATGTGCTTGCTTTCTCTCTCCCTCATAAATGAATTAAAAAAACAAATCATCAGAACCCTTGCGAGTCAGCACAAGAAGGGGCTCGGGAGGGCAGGAGCAGAAGGTCTGGAGAGAGGGATGGAGCGATTATGAGAAGCCATTGAAACGGTGAAAGCGTCACTGTGACTAGAGTCTGGATAATGATTGAGGGACACCCTATGACATTGCCAGTATTCAACTGTTTTGGACCTACACGAGTAGCAATTACCTATGGTTCAAACTCATTAAAAACTTCCTAAAAGGAAGCCGAACTGGAGACCAGACAACCGTTACATAGTGCAGGTAAAAAAAGAGGAAACACGACACAGTGACAGTGAGGTTTGGTTACTGAAGCAGAGAAGCTGGGTGACAACATGTCACGGCTATTACTGATGGGCAGCTTGCCGGGGGGGTGGGTAGAAAGAAGGTTAACAGGATGACCTAAAATCTGCTTTCAGGAGTTTGAAGGAACCTTAGGAAACGTAACACCTAACTCTAATCACCCAACCCTACTCTATTTTTGCAATCAGAAAAAACGGGTATTTTCGCCTTTTCATTAAAAAAAAATATATATATATATATTCTGAGTATGTTGCTGGTGCCAGGTCCTATGCTGAATACCATGACTATATAGCTAGTCATGGAGCTTAAAATCTGTATGTCCACTTGGAGGGTGGTTATTAGCCCAGCCGAGAAGTGAACCCCTTAGATCTCCATGCTAGTGGTAAATGAGGACTAGAACTCCTACCTTTTAACTCCTGGAGACCCAGGCTCTTTGCATGGTACTGTGTTGCTCAGATTTCCTAAGTTTCATTTGAGAAATGCAGGCACAGCTGGGTCCCTTAGCCTCACCATCCCATCCAGGAACAAGAGAGGCAGGAAGGATGAAAATTAAGTTGGCAAGTACAACGCTGCTCCCTTCCACAGCCCTCTCTACTGTGGTGGCCCCACTGATGCGTGAGCTCAGGACGCCTGGATCTCTAAATCTATTTTTCCCTAAGTAGAGCTCCATCTATCACTACCCTACCCCATCAATTTCTTCTTGCCTTCCTATAAAACAGCAACAACAAAAAATCCAACTTTTACACCAAAGTAATGGAAAAATTGCATGATTACATCATATATTTTGTGCTAAAATTCACTTTACCTGAAAATCCAAATTATCCTTATAGTTTTGTCTATGCATGTCCCTCACATAGGCTCTAGGTTTAAAGCACATCACCTATTTTCTCCAAGAACAGTTCTAGAAGAGTAAAAGTAAGAAAGAGAGGCCAAGGAAATAAAGAAAATTCTTCCATTGACTTCTTTGTGTGAACCCAATTTATTTCTTTTTCTCATGTTTTTTTTCACTCCAGGTTATTTCAAAGTTAACTGGAGGTAACTAACTTTATTTCTAGCAGTCAGGTACTAGAAAGGAAATATTGATGCACACTTGCTCTTGAAACAATTGTTCCTAGAAAACATTCAACTTCAATCTTTCAGATATTTTGCAATGGAAATAATATTCCCCATTTCCTTTCCTTCTTCTTATGATCCGGAGTTTTTAAATTGGAATTAGAACCTACCATGAAATATGATCTTTTTCTTTTTTTTTTCTACAATATTATTGACTATATTCCCTATGTGATACTTTTTGTCTCCGTGATTTATTTTATAACTGGTTTATATAAATTTCTACCATTTTATCCCTTTCATTTATTTCACCTGTCCCTCCACCCCCCTCCCTCTTTCTGGCCACCACCAGCGTCTCTATATTTATCAGTCTGTTTCTTAAGTTTCTTTCTTCATTTATTTGGTTTTCTTTTTTTAGATTCCCACCCATAAGTGAAATCATATGGTATTTGTCTTTCTCTGTCTGACTTATTTTACTTAGCTTAACAGCCTCTAGGTCAATTCATGTTGTCACAAATGGCAAGATGGCATTCTTTTTTACGGCTGAGTAATATTCCATTACACACACACACACACACACACACACACACACGCGCCGCATCTTCTCTATCTAGTCATCTGTTGAGGAACACTTAAGTTGCTTCTATAACTTGGCTATTGTAAATTTTGCTGCAAACATAGGGTATGAACATAGGGTATATATATCTTTTCAACTTAGTGTTTTCATTTTCTTTGGGTACATACCCAGCATTGAAATTACTCAATCATATGGTATATCTGTCTTTAGAGATACAATCTTTTTTTTGTTGTTGTTTTTAAAGATTTTATTTATTTATTTGACAGAGAGAGATCACAAGTAGGCAGAGAGGCAGGCAGAGAGAGAGGAGGAAGCAGGCTCCCCACTGAGCAGAGAGCCCGATGCGGGACTGGATCCCAGGACCCTGAGATCATGACCTGAGCCGAAGGCAGCGGCTTAACCCACTGAGCCACCCAGGCGCCCTAGAGATACAATCTTTATAGACTTGGAACAAGAATAAGAAAAAGAACCTGAGCTAAAATATTCACTAATTCTCTCTCAGTCTAATGGAACTTTCTCTTTGTCATCTTAACTTTTCCAACATAAAATGCATGAATGCATGACTACATTTTAAAAAATAACAAGAAAAAGTAAGCCAAAAGCCTTCTCTCACCATCTCCTCTCCCAATTATTATTCTACGCCCAAAGGAAACCACTATTATTTGTGTTCTCACCACCACCAAGTTTGTCCCTAAACATCAAGAACTAACTCTTGTTACCCTCAAACATAATATTGTGACATGTAATGATAAAATACACAATCCATCCTTTCACATATAGAATAGGTACATAAACTCAGAATTTAGGAAATTAAAAAAATGTAGAGATTATTTATCTCATAACAATAATCGAATATACTTATTTAAGAGTATACATAATGCTGGATCAATTAAAATGACAGTCCAGGGTAGGAAGTAGTGTTAAGAACATCAACGGTTCCATTTTCACATGATTAGATAAAATAATCAGCACAAATCATGTGTTAAGTTTTTGGAATTTTTTCCTTTATTAAAGGAGCATAACTTGAAAAGAAGCTGTGTTCAGGCAAAGAATAGTAGTAAATTAAAAGTAAACAGCCTAAACAGTCTATATCTGGACAAAATACTGACTCACTCTTTTTTTTCACACTGATTTTCCCACAGGAAGAAACAGATTAAAGGGTGGATTACTTCAAGCACTATAAAGGTCTCTAGACTGACCCCACTCTTAGAGGGAACTCTTTCAGGGGAATAATGCCAGAAAGAACAGTGAAAGCCCAAGAAAACCCACAACTGAGCCCTTCAGAGGGCTCTCATTCACAGTCCTCATTGACTGCCCTGGCCCCTCTGAAGGAATTCAAAATAATTCACTGCCCACCATAATGCTGAATTCACAACAGAGAGGAAGAAAAGGTGATGGAGCTGCTTTGCATCTGTTTAATTTTTTACAGAAATGTTAAGGGGGTTAATCTTCTACAAGTCCAGTCATGTGCTTTCACAAAGGGCCAAGAAAGGAGTCGCAAGGCCCGCCATGACTCAAAGGGAGGCTCTTTGTGTCTTCTTTTCTGCACCATGTCTGACAAAGAGGCTGCCTAAGTTTCTCGGCTTCCGGCTCCTGCCTGGATTCTGAAGTCAGTGAATCAACAATGATGTCATTGCTTTGGAAGACCACTGTTGGCTGAGATAATGAAGATCTCTTCACACGGAGCGTTATCATCCCTGCGGCATACATTTCTTAAACGTTGAAATACAAAATAATCCTGCTTGTGCAGACCTTTTTTTTTTTCTTTATTTTCTGCATTATTGGAAAGACAGCATTTGGGGACATGCTTCTCTCTCACCAAAACATAGCTTATTGAGTTTAGCTAGTAGACGCTATTGAACTAGACTGATTTACTCATTTAAGAGGGGAAAAGATTATGCTTTTTAAATGAGAGATAGGTCTGTTGTTCAATTTGTGTCCTGTTATTAAAAGTCTACTACTGGGTAGGCAACATACATCATTACATAAACAAGATCCATTTCTCCTTCCTTTTGTTGCCAATATATGTATACATAGAGCTTGAAAAAGTACATTAATTTGGGGCACCTGAGTGGTTCAGTGGGTTAAGTCTCTGCCTTCGGCTCAGGTCATGATCCCAGAGTCCTGGGATCAAGCCCCACATCGGGCTCTCTGCTCCAGGGAGCCTGGTTCCCCTTCTTTCTCTCTTCTGCCTGCCTCTCTGCCTACTTGTGATCTCTGGCTAATAAGTAAATAAAATCTTTTTTAAAAAAAGTACAGTAATTTACCCAAAGACTATTAAAACAGCTTGAGGACAGTTATTCCCTCCCAGATTTTTAAAATAATGGACCCGTTTCAAAACCCTTTAAAAGCTTTGGAAGCTCTCGGCGAGAAAAGGGACAATCCAGACATGCACATATATACAAAATTGGTGCCCTTGCAGACTAAGAAACTCTGCTGTACAGAGTACAATTTCATTGGAAAAGAAAGATCCTGTCTAGCTGTTTTTGAAAAGCATTTATGTACAACAACTTTCTTAATAGAGTGAACACTTTCTCAAAACATTTTCTAATTTCCCCTTCTAAATGGTCTTACAGAAGGCTCTTCTCCAATTATACACAAGGTTAATGATGAAAAAGTAGACTTAAATTATTATAAGCAAGAAAAGTGAAAAAAAAATATTTATTTTTATTCTCAAAGGAGAATATTAGATGAGGTCAGACAAAATGAGTTGGCTGTATATTAAAATAGCCAGACCACAGGTGCCAGGGATTAAATCAAATTATCTCATTTAGCCCTCAGATATGAAACAAACATTACTATCTCCACATTTCAGAGCCTACAAAACCCAAGACAGACATTTATTCTCTTCTCAAAAATATGGTCTAGAGTCTTCTAGGTAAAGTCTGATAAAAGGATACATTCCAACATTTCAAAAGGAAGAGCTACGCAGCCCCACATATATAAAGACAAATGAGAAGTTGAGGTGGGGGGAAGTGTGTGTCTGGGAGTTTAGAGTTCAGCAGAACCAAAACACAGAATGTACAGTGAGGCAGGTGGGAGTCCCTGGTGAGTAGCAAGACAGCTACAACAGGGGAGTTCCCGTCACAGAGGACAATGCTAAAAAAATGCACGTATTTTAGCAAACAGCAAATGGGAAATGCCTAAGAATTCTAGACTAGACAGTGACATAAAGTATTTCAGTTCACAAAGCTCATTACATCTTCAATCAAAAGCAGCGATCTCCAAAACAGAGGACCAGGGTATTTACAGTCGAAACATACATAAAATTGTTGCTGGGGCACCCAGGTGGCTCAGTCAGTTAAGCATCTGACTCTTGATTTCAGCCCAGGTCGTGATCTCAGGGTTCCGAGTTAGAGCCCCACACTGGGCTCCGCACACAGCGGGAAGCCTGCTTGAGATTCTCTCCCTCTCCCTCTGCTGCATGAATGCTGCCTCCCCGCCCACCATCAAATAAATAAATCCTTAAAAAATATATTGAGGGCACCTGGGTGGCTCAGTTGGTAAAGGAACTGTCTTCGGCTCAGGTCATGATCCCAGAATCCTGGGGCCGAGTCCCTCATGGGGCTCCCAGCTTCACTGAGAAATTAAGTCAGAGGTCTCCCTCTGACCTTCTCGCCTCTCATGCTCTCTCTCACTGTCTCTCTCTCAAATAAGTAAGTAAAATCTTTTATATAATAATCTCATATATAAGTAAAATCTTTTAAAATCTTATATATGCACACACACACAAACATACACACACACATATAATTTATTCTCTTTAAAAAAATAAAAATTGTTGGTGGAATATGGAGAAAAAATAGAGCCTCTACCAATTTATCTTTATTATAGTCTTTATAATTTCTATTTCTGTGTATAACTTTAATAATGTCATGCATGTTCTATAATGTATAAACTACAATGATATACATATACATATGCATTAGACACACACACACACTCTCTCTCTCTCATGGACACAAACAAGGTGTTGATACATAGTCCACAAAGTCCTGTAACATTCTATCTCAAAATGGAATACAGTGAACCAGGTATAGAAGCAGTAAAATAGTTAGGAGGCTGCTGCAGGATTCATAACAAAAAATCATTGGGCTTTTATCAAAAGTAGAAACAATGGAGGCCAAAGGGGCCATTTTGACAACTTCTGGGTGTATAATTCATGGGTCCTGATTACCAAACTAGAAAAGGCACAGGGAAGTCGGAAGCCTTAACTGGGTACATGTGGGTACCAATTGGTACATGTTGGTAAGAGGAAGATCTAACAGAAGAAGAAGAAGGTGATGGACAAAGATAAGCTCAATGTCAGCCACGATTAAGTTAAAGGTCTTGCGGATATCCAAGGGCAGGTGGCAAATAAGTGGTCAAATATATAGTCTCGGGGCTCAAGAGAGGAATGTGGGCAAGACACAAGCCAAAAACAGACTTGCATGAGAAGGAAGAGGAAAAGTTATCAAGAAAGGAACCCAAGAAGGAAATCTGAGTCAAGTCATGAAAGCTGAAGGAAGAGTCTGAGGCCACAGAGAGGTAAGGGGAGTAAAAAGCAAACTGTAGCAGCACCGTTTGATCATCAAAGAGTTTGTTACTTTTGAAACTATGTAGAATAAAATTGAATGTGAGGGGAAATGTCCTACTCACGAGTAAGAAAAGAGAGCCAAACTCACTGATCAGAGATAGGACGGGATACGGAGGCTAAAGTGAGTGTGACAGAAGCCAAAATAACAGAAAACTCAGAGAAACAATATCTTACTCAATGCCATGAAGAGGTCCAAGAGAATGAGCTCTGAGAAGAAAAATCTGTTGAAATTTGTATGGGTCTCTCCGTATCTGAGGGAAACTTTACATAAGTGCTGGGGATGACAGCCAAGCCCAGTGGGAGCTGGATGAGAGATGAAGTGATAAGAAGGAAGAAGTGAAAGGGGATATGTTCTTTACAGAAATTTGGCAATGGATGGTGATGAAAAACAACAACAAATGGGCAAAAGGGCCAAAATTCCAGCCAAATATTTATGAAGACACACGAGACCGAGATCATCTCTGTAGAGTCTGCATTTCCCACTGGAGACCCATGAACATCTTATGAAAGTCCGCAAAGATGAAAAATGAATGTCTTTAGAATAAGAGGAAGAAATAGTGACTCAATAAACAAGTTCTACACCCTACCTCTCAAGCACCCCACAATCTCTTCCATGCTGTGCTCCCCATTCCTGAGCCCCATTCCCACAGCTTTCTGACCCTCAGACTATGGAAGGAAGTCCCCTCAAGTTGTCAGCAGGGGACTTCTTTCATTCATTTGAAATGAATGGAAGTTCAGTCATTCATTTGTTGACTCAATATGTGTTGAAGACCTTCTCTGTGCTAGACCCTGTGCTAGACCTTAAACAAGCAATGTTGAGCAAAGAGGAACAAGTGAAGTAATCCCCCCTATTCTGTATCAAGTAATTCTTAGGAGACTCAAATGAAGTGAGGCTTATGAAAGAACTGGAAACTATTAAGACCATACACACCATAGTGCAAACCCTTGACCTGTGCTGTCCATTACAAAAGCAATTAGTCACAGGCAGCTCCTTAAATTACATTAATTAAAATTAAAATTACGGGCCCCTGGGTGGCTCAGCCAGTTAAAGGTTTGCCTTGGGCTCAGGTCACGATCCTGGGGTCCTGGGTTCAAAGCCCACTTCCTGCCTGCTTCTCCCTCTCCCCCTGCCTGCCACCCCACCCACTTGTGTGCGCGCGCTCTCTCTCTCTCTCTCTCTCTCCCTCTCTGTGTCAAATAAAATCTTTCAAAAAATAAAAAATTTAGAAATTAAATTAATATTAAAAATTCAGTTCCTCAGTCCACTAATCACACCTCAATGGCTACATATGGTAGCCCTGATGTAGAACATTTTCATCATCTCAGAAAATTCTACTGGAGAGCAATTTCCCACCAGCTGAAAACAGAAACACCAAAGAGATCATGCGCGTGACAGCAAAGGGAGAAAAACTGAGTGATGCTTTGATAAAAACACAACAAACCACACGCTCAAAGAAAAATAGCTGATGCTTCTGTAACATTTTAAAACTACCACAAAGAGAAAATGCAGTCATAATAAAGGAATGGTAAGAGGTAATTTTTACTGAGCATTTCGTGAGTCCCCAGAACAAAACTAAGTGCCTTACATTAAGTATCAGATTAATCCAAAGAACAATCCTGTGAAGTAAGTGCTATTATTTTCTGTGCCTTGTAGACGAAGAGACTGAGGCACTGGTAGTTTAAGTAACTTGACATAGGTCACAAAATTTCTTAACAGAAAGACATTGGGTTAAAACTATATATATATATATATATATATATATATGAAACTATAGGGGGGGAAAAAGGCTTACCAACCTTTTTGTCAGTGTAGACATTGAATCAACCTGGTTGATATACTTATTATGTAAAAAAAAAAAAAAAAATTCCTGGGCACCTGGGTGTCTCAGTGGGTTAAAGCCTCTGCCTTAGGCTCAGGTCATGATCCCAGGGTCCTGGGATCAAGCCCTGCATCGGACTCTCTGCTCAGTGGGGAACCTGCTTCCTCCTCTTTGCCTACTTGTAATCTTTGTCTGTCAAATAAATAAACAAAATCTTAAAAAAAAAAAGAAACAAACTCCTGAGGTGGTATGATTTATACATGTGTCCTCACACACTCAAGCCTTCACTGGTATTGCTAAAGTCACAACACCTGTTTTCTAAATCAGTCATTATAATGTTAATTGCATAATGACAGTGTAATTATATGGTTCTTTACCAATCTTTATTGAAGTGTACTATACTCTTGGATGGGAAAGCACAAACTGAGTACCCAAGACACCAAAATAATGTATCTGTGTCAATAATATACTTGGTATTTCTCTGAAACTCAATATTTAATTTTTTATCATGTCTTCCTTATTTTTTTTTAAGATTTTATTTAATTATTTGAGAGAGAGAGAGAGAGATCACAAATGAGGGGAAGGGCAGAGGGAGAAGCTGATTGCCTACTGAGCAGGGAGCCTGACCAAGGACTCCACCCTCCGACCCCGAGGTCATGACCTGAACCAAAGGCAGATGCTTAACCAATTGAGCCACCCAGGCACCTTGTCGTCATACTTCTTGAAGGCATAAACTATGGACCCCTATTCCATCTCTCATAAATGTTTTAGTTTTCTCGTGAACTAGCTGAAAAATGCGAGCTCTTTCTCCTTCTCTGTGAAATAGGAAATAGTAAAGACTGTTAGAGATACACGTATCTCTAACCAAAAAAAAAAAAAAAAAAGTCACCGCTGAGATTTCTGATTTCTTTAGTGTTCTAAAGATCCAGTTTGAAGATCTAATTTTAAAACTGGCTCAACAGATCAGATTCAAATGTTTGAATCTGTTTTTACAGAATATCCTTGGCTGACTTTACACTAAAAAAATTTAACACACTTGGACTGTCTTCCTTTGGCTATGAAACACCTTTCACAGGAATGGCCATTAAGGTGGGGTTAGAGTGAGTGTGGAAAGGGGATTGAACGGAGAACGTGTGTGATCCATCTCCATAATCAAAATATGTTTTCTGAAATAGTCACTAATATTCTGGCCCTATACCTAGAAATGTAAGGGATATTCTCAAGGGACTAAACACTGAGAAGTTCCGGTTTCCCATTCCTGTAAGTTTTCCTGCTGTATATCACATTCAAGTTGTTCTTTAAGCCTTAGTCACTGGATCTGAGAACCTGAAGCAAGAAACTGCCTTCATGACTGGCCTTATTAATTTTTCCTTTGTTATTGCCAAGAACTGAAGAAGACTAAAACAGATGACCTCCCTTTTTCAACTGCAGGAGGACTGGACATGCTACCTCTGTCACTTTTAACACCATTCTTCTATCTCTGGACCAAAAGTTTAACAAATCTGCAAAAGTAAGCACAGGGACTTGTGATGATTATACTATTACGCTGCTCTATATTAAAAAAAAAAAAAAATCACCTAACATATTCTATCATAAATTCTATCATAAATAACAATTCTATCATAAATAAAACCTCAGGTTTCTATATTCACAAAGAGAATAGATCTTTGATTTCTTCTTTTAATCACAAATAAAATTCTGTGGAATTTGGGATAAAATTCTGTATTTGCAGGTATTCGTTAGAAAAAGAAAATAATAGTCCAGTAGTATTCAGACTGAGTTTAGAGGTATAGATACGGACAAACTGAAAACTGCAGGGTTCTCTTGGTGACTCTAGGTGTCAAAGCCGTATTTGTGATGTAATTTAGACCCTAACTCACGTGGTAAGTAATGGCTTGAGTTATGAATGTCAATTTTTTTCCTGACATTGATTACATCGGTAACCCTGTTTGTCACTATTTTTGTATTTGGCATCTTATCCTTCTTCATCCAAACTTACACATATAAAATGAGGGGGAAAGAGTCTAATAAGAGCCCTTTCAACAACCCTTTCTACAAAACCGTATGTATCTACACTATGTGGTCCACTACAGCAACGTGGACCGCAGAAATATGGTACCTTATGTAATGGGAAGGATATTTGGAAAATACAGTGTTTATTCTTCCCTGTGTTTGTGTGTAGATGACTTGCTGATCATCCCAACAGTGGCTGGGAGACCTTGAGTGAGAGAGAAGGAGGAAGCCATTGGACCGTCAGATTGTTGCATCAAGATCAAAAGGAAACTCGGGGGCCTGGGTGGCTCAGTTGTTTAAGCCACTGCCTTTGGCTCAGATCATGATCCCAGAGTCCCGGGATTGAGTCGGGTTCCCAGCTCCATGGGAGTCTGCTTCTCCCTCTGACCTTCTCCCCTCTCATGCTCTCTCTTTCTCTCCCTCTCAAATAAATAAATAAAATCTTCAAAAAAAAAAAAAAAAAAAAAAAAGAATAAAAGGAAATTCAATATTCAGCTTCTGGAGCTCAAGTAAGATTTGTCCAAAGCAAAGAGATTGGTAAGCAAGGCTGAATGGAAAGAAAGGATGCTATAATTCTCTTGGTTCTCACATAACAATCAATACAAATCAAATCAACACATAACAAATCAACACCAGGCCTGGAAGGCAGAAAACAGCAGTTTTTTATTTGCATGCTTGGTTTTCATTTGTGTTTTCCTCCTATCAGAGGGAAGTCCTGGCCATCGTGCGTCTTAGGCATGGGACTGCCGTGGTAAGGAGGAAGCTTGTAATCAGAGGAAGGAAAAGGCAAGTCGGGTCCTTTAGATCTTGCACTGCTTTGGGGACAAAAGAGACAAACGGGAATGAGGAGACAGTGGTCCTGACTTCTTCCCAGTTCCCTTCAAGGCCAAGGCTCAGAAGAGAAGGGCCATGTTATTAAAATATACAGATCTGTGGGGATCTCCAAGCACCAAAGCCTTTTTTCCTGCTCTGTCCTGGGGCCTCTGGAAAGAGACCACCTCAGGGCAGGTGGCCCATCCAATCTGGTGGCAGCCGAGGAAGCCACGACTCCCCTTACTTCCTGTACTGCAAAAAGAACAGTATCCAAGTTTCCCAGGGAGCCTGTAAAAAGGGCTGCTGAACCCAGACTCAACGTGGTCCCACAACAGACTGCCGTGGGCCACACAGGCTGCGGCGTAAGGTGCCTCGCCAGATTCAGGGTGGTCCACTGCGCCAGGGAGAGCAGCCTCTAGTCAAATTGAGAAAGACCAGCAGGAAAAGCCAGCAGGGCCTGCAGCGGCCAGGCAGACACAGAGTATCAGCCCAGTGGGGCCTACTCAGCCAGCCAAAGAAACCCACATACCAGTTGATGTAGAAGACTCCTGCGCAAGATCAACATGTAAAGCATTCTATATTGTAGGACAACTGCCCTTCTCCCCCTGCTTTTTCTTTGTCTTCTGCATGAATATTTGTGCAGAATTAACAAGTGCTACAATGTAATGACTGTATTAATGAAAGGAAGGTCAATTTTCAAAATCACTAGTATTTAGAGTCAATTCTTGGCTTCCCATTTACGTAAGGTCTGTTCAGGATACAAAATTTGAACTTAACGCTAATGACTTGAGCTAGTTTATCAAAGTTGTTCATAAGGTCACACACACACAAAAAGAAACAGAGGAGCGATGCTGTTATGTACATGTGAGTTGAGGTCTGAGTTGCAACATAAAATGAGCCACATAATTAGGAAAGATGAAAACTCCATCAAAGTTGGGGTTTGATTGAGAATAAAAATCTGAGTGATTACTATAACAGTTATTTTGACTAATGTCCATGCTTCAGATCCCAAATCTATAAAAAAATCTCAATGTATATCATAAACAAAACCAGCTTGAACATAAAGGTTCATTAATATTTTGTATATGTCAGAGATGACAGGGTATTGCAACATTTCTTCCAAAATTTAAGAGACAGAGCACTGGTAGGTGATGGAGGAATGCCCACAGGAACCCAGAGGATAGCAAACCTATAACAACCACACAAATGCTTCTGCTGACTTTCCAGATGTTGGGTCACCACAAATGAGAGAAGGATGCTGTAGAAGACAAAAAACTTAGCCTGCTGTACTTAATTATAGCTCCTTTAAATATAAGTAGGGTGGTGCATATGCCTTACCTAGCAGTGATTTCCCTAGGACTTCCCACTGGACTCAAAAGCCAAGCCCAGGATTACAGAATGAAGTAGGGCAATGTTTACTTGCATCAAATTCCTCCGTTGGTTTTGTCCAAATGGGTCATCCAAGATGCAAAATGAAGAACTCAAAAATCTGTCCTAATACCCTCATTTCCTATGACTAGAAGGCTTCCCAGTGGCATTTTATTAGTATCAGGATCATGGCATAGGATGAAAGAGAATCTACTTTTATCACCCACTCGTCTCACCAAAAGGGGCTTAGACATTGCTTCTATCCTTCTAGTATAGGGAGTAAGACCCCACAGAACATGGAAACATGATGAAACCCGCCAAAGTTCTGAGACATAGAACTGAAGTCAGAATGCAGGGTTAGTATCACACAGACCTTGTTGTTCACACTGGAAGAACACGCACCAATCCATAAAGCGCACTCAAGAGAAATGAAAACTTCCACGGGAATTGGCTAGAAAATAACCACAATTAAAGACGGTCCTTTGAATAAAAGTCTTAGGATACTTGATTTACTAATCAGAGCTCTGAAATAATGAAAACTATCTCAGGCTAAAAGCACATAACAAGTTAAGGGGGCATAGAAGTGGCTATAATAGTTGTGAAAGATACAAAACCGGGGCACCCGGGTGGCTCAGTCGGTTAAGCGTCCAACTCTTGATTTCGGCTCAGGTCATGATCTCCCAATTTTGAGATCAAGCCCTGCGCCAGGCTCCACACTCAACAGGGATTCTGCTTGAGATTCTCTCCTTGTCCTCTGCCCGTTCCCTTCTCTCTTTCTCACTCTCCTCTAAGAGAAATCAATCAATCTTTAAACAAGAAAAACAAAACCAGCTTGAACTAATGCCTCATTCAGACTTGCCCAATATTTTTTCCAGATACTCAGTAAGGTACTAGACAGTAATAAAAGAAAATGCTATATATAATTACTTAACTCCAGTAAACTTTATAGTCTTACTTAGGGAAATGGCTCCCATCATTCCTAAAATAAATCTTTCCACCTCACACAAAGTCTCAACTTCAAGGCCATCCATTAAGAATTTTTAAAATTAGGTATCTAGACCAGGTGGTCTGCAAGAGAAAATTAGAGCAAAATATTTGGTGTCTAGAAAGAACAAAACCAAGGATTCAGCTCCCCTTGCAGAATTGTGCATTAGAGGAGCAATTATCTTGGCCTGAATATAGCCCTCACATTTTAATTCATAGTTCCCATAATCTAATCACAGATGATTTTCAAATAGAAATATTATTTCTCTGCTACCCTTATTTTTCCCTATTATTGTAGTTTTCTTCAACATATATCACTAACTTCCACTTCATCTACCTTCAAGATGCTCTGCAGGGACAGGGATAAAAAGATCCCATAAAGAAAGAGAGGACCAAGAATGACACAGAAAGGAACCCACACACACAAAACTATTGACAAAATACCAAAGGGAAGTGACTAGTGTTTATCCTCATAAATAATTCTACATTTAAAATTAATAGTGGATGACCTAATAGGAAAAAGAAAACGATGAAAGACATATATATATATATGTATATATACATATATATATATATGTCTACACACACACACACACACACACATATCCTGATAGCAAATTATCTTCCATAAAAATATTTATGTTAGAAACAGAAATAATGAAATAAAAGATTTACAAAACCTCTAGAAATATTTGAATTCCTTACAATATGCTTCCCACTTACTAACATGCAAGTTTATAAGTAAGTTGTACACGGAAAGAAATTAAGTACAGGCTTTAAAATGTGTTTAAGCAGGCCGACTTGCCACGTGCGGGGTCTATTTTACTACAAATAGCGTCTATACCTTTTAAGTAAAGGAAGTTCATGTAAATAAAACCAAACACTACAGTGTATTTTCATAATAAAATATCTTATATTTAGAAAGAACAATTATATTTCCAATCCTCACAGATTTATTGATAATCATCCTTTCATGACTCAATAATTGAGTTTCTTCTTCTTTTTTTAAGATTTCATTTATCTGAGAGAGAAAGAGAGAGAGAGCGTGTGCGCACATGAGCGGGAGGAGGGGCAAAGGGGGAAGCAGACTCCCCACGGGGCAGGGAGCCGACGTGGGGCTCGATCCCAGGACCCCAAGATCATGACCTGAGCTGAAGGCAGACGCTTAAAACTGAGCCTCCCAGGTGCCCCAATACAGTTACCTCTGAAAGGCAATCATTTAATTTAAGAATCAATGTCCAGCCTGCATTATCTGCTTTAGCTTTGTACCCTAATTTAAAATAACTGTTCTCAATTTTGTTCCAATCACCTAGATATATCTAAAAACTTCAAGCTCTTTGTCCTTTAATGTCACTTCAATAACTAGGCATCCGGAAGTTCTCAATTCTCCATACAGTTTGTATCTTTCCATATTCAATTCTTTATTACAAAAATGGAGTTATATTTGTAACACTTTAATCCTAGTCTATATAAACAAACTCCTATTCACAAATGGATATATTAGGCCATGTAAGACATTTTAATACAAGGACATAAAAGCATTAGCTTCTATCTTTCACATCTGAAAGATCTTCAACCATCACTCTGCTTCCTGATTATTTCATTTAACAACTCAATCTTTAATTGCCTTCTTTTTGCCAATAATTACTATAAATACATGGATTATAAAATATGCGAAACCAACCTAAAAGGAATTACATAAATATAAGTAGTATTTCCATATGAATCCCTAGTAGTAACTTTGATGAATGGCTGACCTTAGATCATATTTATTATAAGCTAAATTGTGCAGCCAAGTAAAAATGAGTAAAATTTATTATTTAACATCTATCTAAAAGAGTGGCTACTACTTGACAGATCTTCATAATTTAGTAATACTGTTTCATGCCTCATTTAATAAGAAGAGACGCCAAAATTGATTTCTCTCACTTGATTTTGTTTTTTTTTTTTTCATTTTTTGTGGCTTGCAAAGCCCACCACTGCCTCTTTTGGATTGGGGCATAGGTCATGAGAACTTCCAAATATAATAGGTTATAGCACCTACTGACTTTTCTATAGATTCAAGGAAGGACTTTGCCTAGGAAGTGCCTAGAGTCACCAAAATAAGAACTAGTCTTCCCATTATTCTAGCGCTTGTTTCATAGATTCATTCCCTGGCAACCAGGAGCAACTCCCAAATCATTTCTGACTTGTACATGCTTCCCACCTGGGACAAAGACACTCCTTCACAGCTCCATGACAACCACGCCAGCAACACAAGCGCTTGGGATCGTGCAGGAAAATGAAAATCCTGAAAGAAAGCTAGGAGATAAAGGCTTACTATTCCTTGTTTCCCACTGGTAGGAAGTAATTACAAAAATTACTTTAGCACAAAGCTTCTGGTGAGTGAATAGTTTGTAATTTGATGGGAAAAGCTTAAGGGCCCAGGGATTAAATAAAAATTATGAAAAGCTGAATGATGTCATCCAAGTACAGCCCCCCCTTTCCCCCCAAAGAGACTGCCTAATACAGACATTCTTCAGAGATGGTCAGGGCTATGTTTTGTTTTTCATTGGAGTTTAGGCTCAGATGATTGATTTAACAGTGGAGGTGAACCTTATGACCGTTTGTCGGTTGATTAACCATGCTGTTACCAAATGAAATTTCAAAAACCAGTGAAATATAAAATAATTTTGTCCAAACTGAATGCATAGAAATGGATGTGATATCCATCCTCCCAAAGCAGAAATCAAAAAGAAAAAAAAGAGAAAAAATAGTGAAATTCAACTTTCCCCCCATAATGAAGTAGATAAGGTTTTTTTGACATGTTCTTTATCATAATCATGAACAGTTTATGTTTGTTGTTTAATGAAAAAGATGGGGTTTCTTTGCCAGAAACTGGCAGTACTATGTGTTATAAACACCTGCCAATTCTACACTGGGAGAGGTTGTTTGTATTGCCAAGTGTAAAACCGTTTTCGGTCTTAAAAGAGTAATTCTAAAGCAGAGTGCTGCGTCTGTGATCTTACAAGTTCAATATATTTTCAAACAGTTCTTCACATTTTTCCACATTTCAAAAAAGAATACAACTTCCTTACGAAGAATTAAGGAAAGAATCCGTGAACTACATGGAAATGGTTGCAGGTTTGTGTTACTGTTGAGTCATAGCATTTATGTTCTCAACAGGTTCAAAGTAGGAATCAAAAGAGCTGTTTGCTTTTCATCAAGTGAAACAGCTTTGTGTTCTTGAGTGTGGTAGAAGCCTATTTTCTGCTTAAAGTTTAGTTTTGTGTTTGTGTTTTTTTTTTTTAAGATTTTATTTATTTATTTGACAGGCAGAGATCACAAGTAGGCAGAGAGGCAGGCAGAGAGAGAGGAGGAAGCAGGCTCCCTGCTGAGCAGAGAGCCCGATGCGGGGCTCGATCCCAGGACCCTGGGATCATGACCCGAGCCTAAGGCAGAGGCCTTAACCCACTGAGCCACCCAGGCCCCCCTTGTGTTTGTGTTTTGAGGACACAATGTCTTCCTCTCCTATAGCGATAGGTAGCAGATATCTTTAATGGGCTTCCAATTCTGTGCAAGGATCACCTTCTGATTCTCGATAAGAACTTGGAAAAGAGAGGGTAGAAGGCAAACAAAGACACTCTAAGCATCCACGAGACAAAACCTGTCCCCTGACTCCAAGCAAACCTCTACTCATCCCTTCACCACCATGTGTGTAAGGGCCATCATTCACTGACTCTGACACATGATTATGAAAATATACTGTGCATTTTTTATTTACTCACTTTTCCAGGGGATCTTTGAACCCAAAGATCCAAAATTATACCCCCTTGTCATCCTCATCAACCCTATTTCTGTTTCCATTTTAAATACCTGAATTCTGGAAAGAGAATCTTCTCGTCTTTCAGATTAGTGTTCTGAGTCATCCTTGGTCACTGTCTCTACCCCCGAGATAGATGGCATCAAATCACCCCATCGGTTTTACTTCAGTCTCAATCCAATTTGGCTCTTTCTCTCCATCTCACTTCTATCACTTCGTTCAGGACATAATTGGTTTTAATTTAGAACACTTACTCCAAACTATGGAAATGAAACGAATGTCAGTTCTGAGTTGCTAAGCTGACAAAGCAACACATGTGGCCAGGCGATTATGGAGACAACTAGCAAAATACAGCAGAATGTTTATTTATAGGGGCCCCACTGGTGAAACTCTGTCTGGATGATTTGCTGTCAGGGAAATTTATGAAGACCGTGGCCCTCAAATGTATTTCTAAGTACCTCTTCTGTATTTTAATCCTCTTCTAGTAACTTATTGAAGAAAGACCACTTGTGTCTCGTACAATAATATCCTGAGTTGATCCAGACAAAGCGCTATTTCATATGATACTATAGCTTTCATTTATAAATCAATATACCGTCTAAACCTAGAATCTGTCCAGTTCTACATTTTAGAATGATGGAATAAGGTATAAAAATATATTCTTAATTTCACTCGGAAAGTATGTAGTCCATGAAAAAGCTTGGCTCTCGGTCTTGTGACCCAGAAGGTAAAAGAAGAATTTTAAAGTTATAATACAGTACTTAAAGTTCTGAATCTCAATCTCTTTTTACCCTAAAAAGATATTTACATTTCTGAAATATATGGTTATAATTTAAGAGTCTCAAAAGGAAGTAAATTGATAATCACTGGCAACTCAGTTCAATCAGAACTTCATAAATAAGAAATCAGAAGTTGTTAAGCTCATACTAAGGTTTATCATAGAACATTCTGCGTTATATATTGGGTGAAGTTTTAAAACAATTTTGAATTAAGAAAGGAACCCCTCCTCCTTTGACTGATGATTGCTGAAAACCCTTCCAAAATGCATTTTATGGTCTACTTCAACTATAAAGTAATCTTCTACTCATCATTGAAAAATTAAAAATAAAGTCTTCAGTGCCTGCACTCTTAAAAACAACTCATTATAAAATCAAAGTTAAGTCAAGGTTGATGCTACTTGATATGTTAAATAATTTTCTAAATTAATGTCCCAAACTGCCTTAATCTCCTCTAATTCTTTTAAATTTATACACTCTAACTTCTAAATTATTTTTCCTAATCTAGTCTCTAAAAATGCAATAGGTATTAAACATAGTATTTCCCATAACTGTCTTATTTCAATGAAAAAAAAAATCTCTCCTTCTCTGTAAATATTAGACTACTAAAAATTCCCAGGACTGATATTTATAGAAATGGATACCCTCAAGGACTGAAGTAGAGCAACAGAGTAAAGCTTGGTGAGACTATAGGTGTGACGGAAGGAGCAACCGGAAGGAAGGTCACAGCGCCGTACGCACTAAGGACGTTCCAGTCCTCTGCTACGGTTCTATAGCATAGAGGCTACACTTTACTAAAAGATATTTAACCACTGCCTCACAAAAGATATTAGATATCATTAACAATTAAACTATAGAAAAAGTACTGTAGGGGCACTTGGGTGGCTCAGTGGGCTAAGCCTCTGCCTTGGGCTCAGGTCATGATCTCAGGGTCCTGGGATCGAGCCCCGCATCGGGCTCTCTGCCCAGCGGGGAGCCTGCTTCCCCCTCTCTCTCTGCCTGCCTCTCTGCCTACTTGTGATCTCTCTCTCTCTCTCTGTTTCAAATAAATAAATAAAAAATCTTTAAAAAAAAAAAAAAAAGGAAGAAAAAGTACAGCATCCTACTATCTATCTTTTCACATACCCAGCAGTCTTTAGATTTAGAATGACATTTTTAAAACATGAAAATACAAATGAGAACTAATAAGAATGTATTCACAACACGAAGGCAAGCAATGCCTAACTGTTCGACTTTAATTAAAATTCCTGAAGTGTAAATCTTTGTACAAGGTTATTATCATTAATGATTAATAACAGTAACAGCTAGCACTGATTGCCTATCTACTATTATCGAGGGCTACACTCAACAATCTGCATGCATTATTTCTAAGACATTATAATTGTGCAACGTACCTGAATTCTTTGCTCACAGATAAACTGAGGATCAAACAGTTGAATTACTAAGGTCACAGAACAACTTGATGTTTCAGAGCTATTACTTGCATCTGCCTAAATATTCTCTTTCAATTACACCACCGTGACCCTTGAGGACAGGCACACATTTCACAGTTTTCCATCTATTAATTCAGTGCTGTTGCTTCAGATAAGAAATTTCTCAAAAACTCTTCAGGCCGAGTTAATTTAAAATTTATTTTAAATTGTACTCTTCCATTAGTGTGGCACATTAAAGGAAACGTATCTGAAAATCAAACTAGGTAATAACTCTCAGGAGGCAAGATATCATGAATCTAGAATCTAGATGGTCAATTTAAGATTATTTATATTACTGACATTTTCCCTGGGGGAAATTTCTATTATCTCTAATCAGATAATTGGCCTGACATAAGGAAATACAGACTTTTTGAAATTTGGTTAAAAAACATAAATTCTCAAATTTCCTTTCTTTTCCATTAAGGGAATTTCTATATCCAACTTAATAAAAACATCTCTTTAATAACAAATTAGTTTCAGATTTCATTAAAACACACAAAATTAGAGAAGCTTAACATGCCATAATTTAATTGACTTGAGCGGTCCAGCCTATTTTGAATTAAAATTTGGCAGAATCATTCAACTCATTATCTCTCCCATATTGTAGAAAGATTTGCAAAATAGACCTTAAAGTCACATAGCATTTGTATTTTCAAATGTGCCTACCACATATCGATCTCTTTGCCATGTCAATATATCTCATTTTAAAGGTCTGAATAATATTAATAACTCATAATTTAGATACTTTAAGAAAGCAAAAATATTTTTAAGTTTTCACAGAAGAGAGAGAAAAGGTAATTTTAATGTGAAGCCTTAACAGAAATCATAAATAGCAAACAGACTGTCAACACAATAATGCACTGTAATAAAATAATAATAATACCAGTAACATTATATTCTGCTATAGGTTTCAAGAAAGTTGGGCCAAATTTCATGACTTAGGAACTTCTTTCACTACCTCCATATTATGCAAAAGCACATGATTATCACACTCCCTTAACTGATTGGGAGAGTTGTTTTCAAGGTATCTTAAAATTATGGTTAATTATTAAGTCTTGTCAAAGATACCTACCTCTGTATCGGCAGTCGTGGGACATGTTTCCGGAAGCCCCTTCTACTGCTGATCTCTTGTAGACAACATGAATCCTTCCATTTTCTTCCTCCATCTGTTTACCTCTCTCCAAAGGTTCAATGAAATACTCATCATCATCACTTTTTATCATTCCAGCCTAGAGAAAGCATAAATTTTTTTAAAAATTTTAAAAAGATAAATAGCTGTCATCTTTAGCTCACAAGTACCTTTTTAAATGGCAAGAATATAATTTGTGAAAACTCATGCTTTTTCTTTCACTTTTGGCTATAAATTTACATAGTTAAATAATTAACATAAGATAGAAATTCATAAATGATAGTAATAAAATAATTCATATAAGGTATCATAAGAACTTTACATAGAGTAAGAATAAGAAAATTACACAATGTCTGCACTTTGCTAGCCTGCAAAAGAAGTCCATTTATAAATTCTACTTGGTATTTTATCTCTAAAAGAAATCTTACAGGGTTATGAAATAAACTCAACAAACATCTCCAATATCCCATAATCACCCATTGTGGAGCTGCTGCCCGTGCACGGCTAGTATTTTTTTTAAGTCATTTACATTTTCCTTCCATACCACTATGGTAGGAAAACAATGAGTTCCTTTAAAAAGCCTCTTTAAGTTTCAGTGGAAATACTGCATTTCCAGTATTTATTAATTTGAGGAACTAACTCGTATTTGTCCTATCTTCATCTAACACTTGATGATTTTATACGTATTTTTCCCTCCTCAAGCCCCACCCTTCCCTACTAAAAAAGTTATCCTTGATTCATTAACAGAGTCTTTTTTTCTGCTGTTTCATCGTTTACTTAGAAAATCCCAGGACTATGTTCACTACTATAGCTGAATAGAAATGATGTCTTTTGTCTGAAATTTGCTCCTCATTAGGTATCAAGTCCACATTATAGTCAAATAATTACAGCTCACATTTCCAATTTAAAGGTCACACATTAATATGTAGTATGAATTTAAATTTTTGTGCTTTTTATTTGAAAATTAAGTCAGAGAAATAATGTGTTAGTGTGGGAATTGTAATTATTTTGGAAACACATGTTGGATCTAGAAGTCAGTCCTATTTTTCTTCTGAGGCCCTTAGCTTATTCTATATTTTCAAATAGGAGATTACTGGCTCTCATGAAACATGGACTGGACCTTGGGGATGAGCATCATTTCTAGCTATTGATGTAACAGTTCTACCACTCTCTGTTGAGCAGCACAGAAATTAAAGATTTTTTATTCATTTATTTGACAGAGAGAGATGATGAGCAGGCAGAGAGGCAGGCAGAGAGATAGGAGGAAGCAGGCTCCCCACTGAGCAGAGAGCCTGATGCGGGGCTCGATCCCAGGACCCTGAGCTGAAGGCAGCAGCTTAACCCACTCAGCCACCCAGGTGCCCCTGAGCAGCACAGAAATTAAAGGTAGGTATGCCTTCCCATATGGCACCTGTTTGCAACAAATATGCTTGACTGTAGCGTTTCTGTTGCATTCGACTCTGCTCCCTGGTTTCTACTCTGACTTCTTCCACCTGGCATGCCCTCTGCTCTCCTTCCCTGTGGAAGCATCCCAGGGAGGTCTTAGAAACTAGGGTGTCTCCCCATGCGCTTCTGCACTCACCCTGATGCTATGCACAGAATAGTCCTTGATTTTACGTGACCCCGTCTCACAAGAAAACACGGCCACGGCTCCTTCACTAGGCTTAGCCCTTACCCTCCTGAAGAAACTTCTAGCTTTCCCTAAAAAGAACGCTGATCTAATGGGCATTGGATATTCATGCTGACCTTTGAGACCTAACTCCCATTTTTGGAGTTGTTTTCTCATCTGGTCAATCACTCTTCCTCTACTCCTCTACTGTGAACTGCAGTGTTTTTTACAAGGGGCCTGATTACTCTTTATCCTTCCGAGTTGTCCCTACTGTCAATGGATCTCCTCTACAAATAGAATTTCCAACATTTTCTTGTGCTTTCCAGTTGTCATTTTAATCTCTTTAGCATTGGTGTTTCATTCTAAAATCTCTTTTTACCAATAATTTCAACATCATTATTTTTGCCCTTCTCAGGCATGTATGGTTTCATAACATTCATAAAACTCCTTCAGACTAAGCAAAAACAGAGTTCCGTGTCCAAGGCTTAAATGTCCAGGCTCATCACTCATGCCATCCATCGGTGATAGGCAGTATTAACTGGCTTTATCTTGAAAACACTGGTCTGCTGGCGCACATTTAAGTTCATAAACGGAGCTTCATCAGCAGGGCTTCAGCAGTCCTCTTTGTTCTGGTCTTGTCTTTGCACCAAATGCCTGCAGTCACCACGTTCTAGGACGTTTCTTACCTTCTTGTCCCATCCTTCCATTTCCACCACCCCTCCCTTCGTTACAGACCTCATCAGTGCCCATGTGGATTTCAGAAACTGCCTCCTACCTTGAGACGTCCCACAAATCATCATGTTTCTCCCAGAGGCGTGTCTAACTGTAGATGGAAAGAGTGGCCCATGAAACAAGGATGAGCACTGGGCAACGGCTAGTGGGGACACCATGGCTAGTGACGGCGAGGCAGTAAGGATTAGCTCACAGGCCTTTAAAAAACATTTCTACATACCTCCTACTGCAAATATTCAATTCCCAGTCCCCATGATATTACTTTCCCCACTAAGCCAGATTCCATTTCCTGGCTCTCTTGTCACAGTTGGCTGTGAACCACGTTACTGTATCCTACCCAGGGAAGTAAGTGGTAGTGGTGGATACCAAGAATAGGGCTAGCTCATAAATCCTACCACGTGGGCTTCCTCAGGCTGTTTCCCTTATGACTGGGCAAACATAGGTAACACAAAAATTTAACACCGCTAAGCCTGTCCCTTGGAAGGCAATGAAAATTTAAGCCTAGTAGAGGTGGTATCAATGGCAAGGCAAGGTCCAATGACTCCTGAAAACTCCGTGGTCAAAAAATCTGAGAACCCACCCTTTTATTCATTAATTTAAGTGAAGTCTAATTTAAAAAGTACTTTATCTAAAGCGCCATACTAGACATGACAGTAAATAAAAGCATCTCAAAGATAGGGTCTCTTTGCCCTCTAGTTTAGGGCAATCTAGTCAAATAAACAAAATACATACTTACAAGTATTCACTGAGGTATGTTACAGAAAGTCCAGAAAGTACATGAAAGTGCCCTTGAGACTCAAATCAAGTGAGGTTTTATTCCCCCACAAGTTTACTGGGCACACAGCAAATTATCAGTAGGAGCTGTTCATTCTATATCCAAATGACCTAAAATCTATTCCAACTGACATCTCTCCAGTCCCCATGGGGACTTCATTGTTCACGCGGTCTCACATTCTCATATAGCACAGCAGCCAAAATGGCTCTTGCAAGCTACCACATTATTTTAGACAAATGAGAATGTGGCCACAAATGGGCGGGACACGTGACGGCGCAACACATCAGGTACTTCATTCTTGCTCACATAAAAGCTTGGGATAGTTCTTCAAAAAAAAAAAAAAAAAAAAAAAAAAAAGATTTTATTTATTTATTAGAGAGATGGAGAGATACCACAAGTAGGCAGAGCAGCAGGCAGAGGGAAAGGGAGAAGCAGGCTCTCCGCTGAGCAGGGAGCCAGATGCAGGGCTCAATCCCAGGACCCTGAGATCATGACCTGAGCCAAAGGCAGCCGCTCAACCCACTGAGCCACCCAGGTGCCCCCAAAGCTCGGGGTAGTTCTATGTCAGCTGGGAGGGGGCTCCATTCCACACAGCTGTGCAGATGCCCACTTCCAGTGCCGGCATCACCAGCCCTGCCCATCAACCCCTGGCGGTCTCACCCCTGAGGGTCTCACCTGGCTTACTATGCACCAACCTCAGGGCCTTGGCTCGGCTCCATTTTTCCTTCGCTATGTCAAGCTCCTTATTGCCTCAGACTTTGAAATGCTATTGGTTCTACTCAGAAGGCTCTTCTTCCAGCCCACCACACTTCCCTCGGCGGGCTCTTTTTCATTCTCCAGGTATTGGCTTCGCTGTGAATTCCTTAGAAATGACTTCCTTATCTCTACCTACATTAGGTGGCCCCATCTACATTAGGACCATCTCAGCTCATTCTTCTGACTCAGAGCCTTGTGCTCTTTGCTCTCATGACCGTTAACACAAATTTTGGGTCGTTTTACATAAATGTATTATCCTCCATCTCCCCAAGAGCACTGTCGGTTCTGAGGCTGACTCCCCATTCATCTTTGCCTCCATAAGCCCCAGAACCATTGGTAGCAACAACTGTGTCTTCAAGATATTTTTTTATGAAAAACTACCAGAATGAATGGTACAACAGAGGGGCTAACAACTTGTCAGACGTGTTGTGGTCTTCAAAAGGTAGGAGGACCGCCATGCGGGTGGTGTGAGAGAAGGCACTAGAAGCGAGACCATTTAGGCTTGAGCAGGGTTCTGAAGCACAAAAGCCCAACACACGCGTGAGGGCACGTGAGTAACCTGCTCGCTCTGAGTAGAGCCTGTGCGGGGCAGCTCTGGAAAGAAGCAACGGAGGACTCGCTTGCCTGCAGTCCGGACTCTCACATGAAGAATGAGAACAACCACAACGCGGTTTGGAGAGACCGACCTGCCAGAGGGAAGAGAAGACGAACCAGCCGGCAGCAGGGGGTTAAGTGCAAGTCCAGGAGGCAGAAGCGGCCGTGGGAGGAGATAAGGAGAAAGAGGGGGGAAAGGAATGAAGAGTAATTACAGGAGAAAGTAAGTATTTGATGCCTTTAAAATCGAAGTTCCTCTGCGTTTACAGATGCCCACTCTCACTCGGGTGAGTAGCCAACCTTCTTCTGAGGCCTGAGGGCTTCCTCTGCTCCTGGCACCTCCTCTTGGGCCCGTCTCCTCATTCACTGTTGCTGCCTCTACTACAACCATGATGGGCTCTTGCTGATCCCTTTTGTTTTTCTTTTGTTCTTTTTTTTTTTTTTTAATTTATTTTTTATTTATTTTCAGCCTAACAGTATTCATTATTATTATTATTATTTTAACAAAGCCTAGTCTAGGTGACTGTCCCCCTTTCAGAACAGAAGCTTCACCAAGCCGGGCCTCTGTCCCGTTCATTCACTGCTTCATCGCAGGGCCCGGAACGTCAGCCTGGGCCGGCGTTGGTGTCCAGTTCTTGAGGGAGAAGAAAGCAATGTAAGCAATGGGCCAGTGAAAATAAAACATCTGAGAAGGAATGGCAAGAGGAGATGAGAGGAACCCAGAGAAGAGGGTCAGGGGCATCTCAGCCGCAGAGAGTTTTATCCAAATAATAGTAACTGCGGCGAAGAAGACACACGGGACGAACACTATGGGAAGGAAATCAAACAGAGGTATCTAATCAGAGGGGCAGGGGCCGAAGAAATGGTAAAAAGACTTATGGAAGAGGAAGTGGTCAGAGCCTAGTCAGATCGTAGCCAGATTCATCACGGGGAGACTTTTCTGCTGCTCTTCCCACCACCGTATACTGATTTCTCTCACTTAGTAGCTACCAAATGAGTACTTTTTAATAGTCACCCTATATATTCTCAGACTGCACCACCCCAGCATAAAATCATCAGTACATAACAGTCACGTATTGAAGGCTCTTTTCTCCACCGAGATACTCCATTAGGGAGTCATGCATTCAGCGAACATTGCTGGAAGCCCAGAGACCACGCACGGTCACTCCCAGTACTCAACAGCACAGTCACATCCCAGTACTCAACAGCACAGTCACATCCCAGTACTCAACAGCACACTCCTGCCCTCAGATCCCCAGTTTTATTTCACAAATGAATACAACACAGTGCCTTCCTTAGAAGAATAAAACCCAATGTATAAAACGAGAAAGTCTCAGACAGTGGCATTCCAAGTACCAGGATCACGTATCATGCTGCCAGTATTTACAACTTTGAAGTTATAACTTCAGAGTTTCTAGAAATGTCACACGTAAGAAGACATATGGTCCTAGGAGATTCTGTTAAACAGATGCAATCACTTTTTTTTTTATAAACATATATTTTTATCCCCAGGGGTACAGGTCTGTGAATCACCAGGTTTACACACTTCACAGCACTCACCAAAGCACATACCCTCCCCAATGTCCATAATCCCACCCCCTTCTCCCAAACCCCCTCCCCCCAGCAACCCTCACGCATCTTCAACGTTACTTCAATGATGGATGATATCAAGGTAATATTCTGTGAATTTCCCTTTGTGACACAAAGCCCTCCACATCCACCATTCTCACTCCCATGTAACAGTTCAGGAAATATTAATTGTATTTCTCAAAATTATTTCCCCAAACTTAACACAGATGAAGTTTTAAGATACTTATTATGTTTAGGACAGCATTAAGGACATTATATTAAACACATTTTATTGTTTTAATTAAGTCTTCACTCGGGCCCTTTGACGGCATTTTGGAGGGGATATTTATAAAACAATGATCTACGCTAAAAATCCAGCTGCGTAATTCCCCTCTCATCTGGTCAACTCTTCCAGCTACATCACCAACAAACACTGCCAAGAATCCAGAATTAAGCCAACTCGCCTCTGAGGATGGAAACAGCTATCACAAAGGCCACACTCCTTACTCACTAGGAAGGGTCCTCACAGCCTTAGTTGACACTCAGTTCTAATAAGCCAGGTTAGATGGTTTCCTAATTCTAATCAGAGTATAAATGGCAAACAAGAGGAAGGGCTGTGGGACATATGGACTCGCTATGAATGCCCTCTGCAAACAACAAAGCCCTAAAAAAGGGTGAAACTCAAGTCTCTATATGTCGATAACCATAAACCACAAGAAAAGACTAAACTGCATTAATTTGGTTTAAGATAAAAATTGATATAAAAGATAATTTAAAGAGTTCCAACAAGAATTACCAAGGTTTTCTTGAAAACTCTGTGCCAGATAATCTAAAACACTTATGCTATGGAAACATTCCATTTTTAATTGTGATACCTAAATCCTGTTTTACTGCAGTGAATCTTGAATCTGTTAAGGAAGGAGAGTCGAACTAGGTAGCTTTTGTGGATGCCAGGAAACACGTGCCAAATAATACAACACATTATTGAAGGTGAACTCAACCAGATATCCGTTATTTTGGGCTAAATTGGTTATCATGTCAATACGAGATCATAGCACAGAAAAGCAGTAATTAATTTCATATGCCTATTTTCTGTTTTTTGCTTTTTAAAATATCTATTGAGTTTTAAACAAGTTTAATTAAAATTAGGGTTTTTTTTTTTTAAAGATTTTATTTATTTGAGGGAGAGAGAGAGAATGAGAGAGAGCGAGCACGAGAGGGGGAAGATCAGAGGGAGAGGCAGACTCCCTGCCGAGCAGGTAGCCAGACCCGGGACTTGATCCTGGGACTACAGGATCATGATCCTAAGGCAGTCGCTCAACCAACTGAGCCCCCCAGGCACCCTAAATTTAGTTTAGTTTTAGATGTCTAGAAGAGGCACTGAAAAAAAAATTATTTTAATGTTGTGTGTGTATGTGAGAGAGAATATTTGTAAATATAATATTCAAGAAGGACTATCATTATACCTTAGGGGTACAACAGCTCTATATTAATTCACTAAGTTTCCTTGAAAACACATTTTGAGACTCGCCACTTTGCTACGCTGCTTCCTCCAACTCGGTGTACCCACAGACATATTGCCTGGTCCCATTTTATCATTAGGACGGACAGGTATAATTACTATTGCCAAATCTTTCCTGAATTTCAAAGAGTATTTCAATGATATCCCCAAAATTTCTACACAGGAGACATCGAGGAAGAAAAAATAGTTGAGAAAGGCAAGAAAATAGTGAGTAGAACTGACTCAAAGCTGTATTTGATATGCAAAGACAGCATTTCTTTTTTACATTGAAGAAACTTAGTTATTTGGGATGCACTTGGAGAGGGTTTATGAAAATGGAGAAGTAGCTAAAATATTTCCCAAGCCATATCCCTGACTTCCATAAAGTTTTTCCTTATTCCAAAGCCAGAAGTAACTTTTACTACTTTGGATTCCAGCATCTTAGCTGTATGCCTATGGTACTTATCATTGTCAACCATTTAATTATTTATTTTAACTGTGCAAGTCCTTGGAGATTAAGAGATGTTGAGCAAGGTGTCAGCTGATTCTCTGAGATAAAAGTCTGGTTAAATTCCAGATTTATATTTGGATCTCGCTGGCAATTCATTCAACAGTGAACCCTCTGGATGACTTCTGAGTCTCAAGATCATTGAACATAATCCCTTACAAACTGATAGCACTACATGTGTATTTGCAGAATCCGCTCTTTGAAGGGGGTGAATAGGCTCTCCTATTCAGGCAGGTATGATGATTAGAGCCCTAAATTAAAAGAGAGAGAGCGAGAGAGATTGCAAACATCTTGATTCAATTAATTAATATGGAGTTAATTAATTGCTAAAGCAAATGGACCTAACCTTAACCAGCAACACTAGACATCATCGTTTCACTTCTTCAATTAGAAAATGTAATCTCCAACCTCCCATTGCCTGATTATCAAAATCTAGGTTGCAAAAAATGAAATTCTAGGAGTATTTCCTGAAGACTGAAGGATTTTCTATATATTTAGACGAATTCCTCTTGCTTACTCTAATCCCCACTACCAGCCCCTGCCTCAGTTAAGCCATGCTCTGGTTATTTGGCCCCTAAATAAAACCTTTTTCATTCAGCTACGTGAAGTGTGTTAAAGCATCAACCTATTATAAAGGAGATTATACCAGAAAAGCCCTATGAAGCCCATTATTATAATAATAGCGTGTTTGTTGTTGAGGACCTCTCAGTATCATACACTGTTTGCTATGTGAGAATCCAGGAAGAAAACTCTCTCAGATTTTAGTAATAGGACCCATTCTGCTTCTTCTGAAAAACTGGTTTATTTCTATTTCAAAAGCATGTAATTATGCAAAACTAACAATATCTGTAGGAAAATTCTAAGTCAAACTTTTATTCTAACTTTAAGACAACCTTGTGCCATGAATCGTTGGAGACCAACCTTCTTTTGGACCTCGGTTTCCCTTCTCTCCTCTTCCCTTCTTTTTTTTTTTTTTTTAAAGATTTTATTTATTTATTTGACAGAGAGAGATCACAAGTAGGCAGAGAGGCAGGCAGAGAGAGAGGGAGAAGCAGGCTCCCTGCTGAGCAGAGAGCCCGATGCGGGACTCGATCCCAGGACACTGAGATCATGACCCGAGCCGAAGGCAGCGGCTTAACCCACGGAGCCACCCAGGCGCCCTCCTCTTCTCTTCTTGCTGACTTATTCTACTTTCAGTATCTAATTGTGTGACTGTGTATAAACTGCCACATATCTCTTCATGCTGTAGGACGCAGGTACTTGTTGAATGAAATGAAACTACATGCCCTATATACTTCAGGTTAAAACTAAGACAACATTATGTCTTAATCTGAAACAAGAAAACATAGTGCTGGGGCGCCTGGGTGGCTCAGTGGGTTAAGCCGCTGCCTTCAGCTCAGGTCATGATTCCAGGGTCCTGGGATCGAGCCCCGCATCCAGCTCTCTGCTAGGCAGGGAACCTGCTTCCTTCTCTCTCTCTGCCTGCCTCTCTGCCTGCTTGTGATCTCTGTCTGTGAAATAAATAAATGAAATCTTTAAAAAAAAAAAAAAAGAAAGAAAGAAAGAAAACATAGTGTTGGAGCGCCTGGGTGGCTCAGTGGGTTAAGCTGCCTTCAGCTCAGGTCATGATCTCAGGGTCCTGGGATCAAGACCCGCATTGGGCTCTCTGTTCAGAGAGCCTGCTTCCTCTGCCCTCTGCCTGCCTCTCTGCCTCCTTGTGATCTCTCTCTCTCTGTCAAACAAATAAATAAATAAGAAAACACAGTGTTTGGGAAATGTAGAAGTTATAGGAGCAAATACAATTGTTAGTGTTATCCAACAGATCACAAATACGCCGGTTTGATGTACCTCAACTGTCATGGTAAGTTTGGTGCGCATCATTCAGAGACATAAAATATCCAAAAATGTGAAATCACAGAATTTTCTCTGTGGAGGAAAACTGAAAAAGCCAAATTGTGCAACACTCTTCAGTATCTTTTGCGGTTTAAAAGTCAGTGTGGTGACTGAACAACTTAAAAAGGAAGCGGGAGTAGCGCGGCTCCCCACAGCACTGTGCTACCGTGTGCTTGCACAGTCGGAAAGAAAGGATGGGGGACAAGAGGGAGAACGGAGAGGCATGTGAAGGGGCTGAATTTTAAGATGTGTGGAAGGAGAATGCTCCTTGATCCTCAATTCCAGCATCTTAAGAACCTCTAGCAAAATGATTTTCCTAAGTAGGTGACATTTACGGACTCCCTGGCGTATAAACTACTGTATCGGTTTAAAGTAAAGCTTCATTCCTCTTCATAAAGAGAATAAATCACCCCCGAGTGTATCTGATTTTTTTTCTCGTGTCAACTTTTCACATTAAAGCATTTTATCTAGGACTTTTCCTGAGTCATGATAGGGTTTCTAAGGACATACAAGGAAATTGCTAAGAAAAAAACTTAAATTAGGCGACTAAAACCCTGACAGGATCAAAGACTGCAAACATTCATTCTCCTAACAAGGGTAACTCAGAAAACCAAAAGATCCTTTCTGACTAAATGCTCAGGATTTCCTTTATGATCTAGTACCTAAATACTAGGCTTAAAGAGATGATGCACCTACCTCATCTCAGCAGAAAGAAGGAAACTAGCTTGGCTGACAAAATCGGAGTTCGGACATAGCTTTGTTGTTAACTAGCGCGACTTTCGAAAAGTCATTTAAACTCTTCAGACCTCAGTTTCATAATCTGGAAAATCACGCGAGTTTTACTAGGTAATCTCTAAAATGATCTCCAAATAAATGATCTTCCAATGTTAGGTCTCCCAGGGAAGATGGGAAGTTCCAAGGCTGGTCCGTGCCAACATTCCAAGACCCGCTGATTCCCGTGATAAATAACCTGAAATACGACTATAAGACTAACGTAAAGTAGGTCGCAAACTTTAGTTTGCCAAAGAAACTGGGTCCCAACCTCAGAGACTTTCCATGTTCCAACCCAGAGAGTCTGATTCAAGAGGACTGGGATGGAGATCAGAAATATGCCATTTTAACAAGCCCTTCAGTTCCTGCAAATAGTAGTAGTCTGGAAATTACAGTTTGAGAAAAACTGCTTAACAAATAATGTGCCAATCAAAATGAATTTCTGGATATTTATTCCCCTACTCTAAAACAAATTTTAAGGTGACTATTCAAAGGAAACTTGAGTAAATGGAATCTAGAAATTGAACTCTATATAATTAAAATACATAATAGTCATCTACTAAAGAGAAAATAAAGTATGTATACATTTCTTGGTTTTTAAGAGTTTGTAGAGTGAGTCAGGGTGTCTTAACTATTCTAAGAAACAAAAAAGTTATAAAAAATGAATTAAAAATCATATCCTTTCATTTAGTAGAAAATAAATATCTACTAACAGTTGTCACAGTAAAGAAGCAGCTTTATAAATTCTATCTGGATAATGATTCTTTACACTTCCATAATAGATTATGGACTTGGCAAATAATATAAATGAATATTTGTTACTTCAAATTAATAAATATAGCATAATTTTTTAGCAAAAAACTAAAAAAAATAAATTCAACAATTAAAAAATAGTTCAAGGGGAATGTAAAATCCAAAAGAACCTAACTTTTTTATCTTAGAAATTATTCAAAACAGCATTATAATACATACTAAAATACATAATCATTGCAAACCTTCTTGAGTCACAGAGATTAATTATTAAACCTAGGATTGTGCATATTATAATTTGAAGACACAAACTAAAGATATATTTACTGTTCCTGAAAAGAGTGTAGGTCACAGTTAACATTAATATAATGACAGGTATAATTTAAAGTATAGAAATGTTGCTTGTACATAGGAGTTCAACCTAGAGCTATTCAATCTATTCCTTTAGCACTTGCTATTTTTCTGCCACTGGGTGGATACTGGCAAGCCCATATCATGGTCAATATTCCCTAGGGCAGAGTTTTTCAAACTCTAAAATGTAAATGAATCACCTGGAGATCTTGTCAATGCAGAGTCTGATTCAGTGCTCTCAGATTCTATATTTCTAATAAACTCCCAGGCCACGTTCATGTTCTGGTCCCTGTATGACACTTCGAGTAACAAGGCCTCAAGACATTTCAACCTCATTGAGTTAAACAAAGGAAATCCCATGAATTAGATATAGGTCAACGTGGCAGATTTTATTTACCAAAGATGGCCTGCAACACAATCTTCCATCCCACATTGGTTTTGTCAGTATGACCTTGACTTGATTCTGCCAAGAGGTAGAATTGAACTGCCCTCCCTGGAACCCAGGCCAGCTTTTATGATTCACCTTTATATGTATCAAAATAATGTGGTAGATGTGCCACTATGTGATTTCTAAGCCTAGCCAGGGAGAAAACTTGCAGATTCTGCCTCAGTCCCAAGGAACACTCAACTCTCCACATGTCCTCTCTTAGAGCCAGCAGCCACACTGAGAAGCCCAAGCCATACAAAGAGGCCACATGCAGGCACTCTGGTAACCGCTGAAGCCTTTGAATCACTCAGCCCAGCCACCAGACGTGAGAAGGAAGAACCCAGCTCCACAGAGTCCCAACACTCAGCCATTCAAACCACTCCTGTCTTTTGAGCATTTCCAGATGAGGACCCAGACATTCTGGAGCAAAGACAAATCATCTTCACTTGTCCTCTATGAATTCCTGACACACAAAATCCATGAACATAATAAAGTAGCTGTGATTTGACATTCTAAATTTAGATGGCTTGGTACCCAACAATGGAAAGCTGAGAGAACGAAGTTAGCGTTAAGACGGAGAAAGAACACCTAGTGAATAAAAGAAAATTCTTGATCCTCACATAGTATTTTGAAGGGTTTAAGACAAGGTTGTATAGTGAAGACGGGGAAGGTCTGATGATAGAGACAAAACTGTCACAAGAACTCAAGGGAAAGAAAAGTCTGGCTGGAACAAAAGGTAAGTCCTGAGATAAGGCAAGAGATCATAACAGAAATTGAGTGGGAACAATAGCAAAGAAAACTGAAAGGCATCAGCAACAGATAAATAACAACCAACTGGAAACCCGAGAATATATAAAGGAATTTAAAAATGGAACATGGACTGTTAAAACTTCAGGGCAGTTTATGACAACATCACTGAAAACTCTTTCATCGAACTAACTACAATACCCATAAAGCAAGACATAAGTCAAACTAAAGCAAACAAAGGAAAAGCTGTAAGGAGAGAAACAGAAGTGAAGCAAATAGAACACCCAGTGGGCATAAGTAAGAATAGAAAAAGAAAATTATGGTGCAATGCTACAGTGACTCAGGATCCGGTGACACTTCCTCTGAATAAACATTTTCAGTCCCCACTGCAGGTCATCCATTATTCCAGGAACCGGGAATACAGGCAGGACCATGACAAAGCCAGCACCCCACAAAGCTTAAAACACTAGTGAAAACAATGGACAAGTAAGTGATGTATTTTCATATAGTGAAAACGTATTTTGAAGAAAATAAAGCAGGATAAAGGAATAGAGATATTCAAGGGGAGATGAATGGGAAAGACCTAGAAGATGTGCATATGCTAAATATAAACAAAAAAAGAGCCTCTGAAGACCAAGTTGTAATGAGAGAAAAAGCCCAGAGTCCTTATGGATAAAGTAACCAACAGAAAAGAAGAAAGCCCACGATAGCATCCCAACCATCCACAAACCATAGGCTGCTGGGTCAGAAAGTTGGGAGTCGTTCTGGATCCTTCTGTAGCAGGGGCTGCTGGAACTCATCATCTTTCTAGACATACAGGAGAACTACATTCCCCAGCCTTCTGTACGATCAGGTAAGCCCAGGTACCAACCATTTCAGTGCGGGTGAAAAGGACATATTCTACCTTGTTAGCCTGGCCTGTGGTACCGTCCCCCAGCATCCTCCGCGTCAGAGGATGGGAGAGGAGAAAGGTTGGGTATTCGTCTCTGTTTTCCTTTCCTGCCACACCACAGGTCTGACAGTAGTACGCCTCAGCTACCCTTTGCCATGGCCGCAGTTTTAATACCATGTCCCCTGCCTTATCCTGTGTGGCCTTGGGACAGTAACAACATCCACCTCTTGATGGGCTCTGGGTGCCTCATCATCCCACGCTGGTTCCCTCATCCCTGCACACATCTCTTTAAAGAGGCCCTTCCTGAAGCCCTTCCCAGTTCAACCTCTTACAGAATGGCACTGCTCCCTCCCAGGACCCTGACGGATACTCTACCCTACTTCATTAAAAGTTTATGTTAAATAAAGAATATTACACCTAGCTGTTAAAAAGAACTAGCAAAAATGATAGAACTTTAAAACTGACGCGTGATCTTAGAAATCACCTGGAGTCCTTCCATTTTAGTTCCAATGGGACCAACAACCCATAATGGAATTTCCCTTATACATTGTCTAGTCATTCTATGTAGCTTACACCAAACGGAAATCAATGCCAAACCTTTCATATTTTTCAGAAGTTATTTAGGATTTTTTTTTTTCAGGAAAAAAAAATAACAAGATCCAATTCTTAAAATTCACACTCAGAAACTAGTTCTCCTTTGGAACAGCAGCCACTGCAGCTGGAACGAAAGAACATATATTTCTCGGTTCTCATTCTTTCAATGAAATCCGACTCTGTTTATAGAGCTGCCAAATGGCTGAAACAGCCCAAAACAGTTTACAGTATTGAAATATACTGACTTTTTTCCCTGATGATCTTCTTATGATGGAAAAAACAAGCTTTAACCACAGTTGACCCTGAACATTAATGTCAGGTCCTGATCAAAAGCCACACACTGCCTGCAAGTCACATTAAAATGCAAAAGCATCTCTCCGGCTAGTTTAGGACCAGCCTCTGTCCACTATCAAGCCCTGTGGATAAAGACTTTCTCTAGTTCCTCTAAATTTACGCTGGCTCTGCAGCACTTACCTCATATCTTGAGTTGCTTCTGATGTTCTTGCCCTGGGATGTAGCATTTGCTGATCCGTACCATCTCAAGAAAAGGAGAGAGCTTATCTGTCAAAGGAGCTACACCTTACTTCGAACTAAGCCTTGACCCTGACACATTAAGTATGAGGCTAAAGCATGTGTTGTTTTGAATAGCTATATGTGCTGCTCTAATGTCTGTCGGGCACAGAGGCCAGTGAGTCACACGATTTTATTTACTCCTCCTGCATCTTTCTTTGCACACCTATGCTATATGAAAAGTGTGGTATCACACAAAATTTACTGAAGTTATACGCTGGCATTAAAATAGGTCTCTCAGGCGACATGGGGGCTTGGGGGGGTGAAAAAGGATAAATGAAACAAGATGGGATCGGGAGGGAGACAAACCATAAAAGACTCTTAATCTCACAAAACAAACTGAGGGGCTGCTGGGGTGAGGGGGGTAAGGAGAGGGTGGTGGGGTTATGGGCATTGGGGAGGGTATGTGCTATGGTGAGTGCTGTGAAGTGTATAAACCTGGTGATTCACAGACCTGTAACCCTGGGGCTAATAATACATTAAATGTTAATAAAAAATTTTTTTTAAAAGAAAAGAAAAATAAATAAAATAGGTCTCTCAATGTCACAAACTCTGCTAAGTAGTATGCTTAGGCCTACATGATTTTGCAAGATTTTTTCTTACAAGATCTCTGAAGAGCTTTGCTTTCTATTCTGTATGCAGGCTGATTAGTGCTTTTTATTCTTTTTAAATTGTAAATGTAAATCACAGAGATATGAGTAGGGATTAGAAAAAAGCTTATTTCCCACAACAAACACGGCTTTTATAGAATGGCTGGCCTCTCTTGCTCCCTATTACTATTTGGTACATCAACCAACTAGACAAATAAGTAAGGTGAAATCCTAGCGAAAGCATAGTTGGTGCAGCTGGGCATCCATACTGACTATCAAATACAGATGACAAGCCTCTGCCTTCAACCCCGAGCACATCCTGATGATGGCCGCATAAAGAACGAGCAGAGACCAGCGCTGGTCAGCGCCCTGAGATTCATAGGCTACAAGCAAATGGCACCTCACTTCATTCGACACGGCCGGAGTACCCCAAGAAAAAGCAGTTATGCCCCTAAGTGTTTGAGGTCCACATATACGATACGATGACAGTGATAAAAACATCAATTTAAACTTATATAGCTCATTCCACATTCATGTGTTCTCCCAATCTTTAAAACCTTCTGTGCTATTTAGGTACAACTACTAAAGTCAAATGACATTCCCACTGTCATGTATGTAGGTAAGTGGCACAGCTAGGACTTTAACCCTTATTTTTCAACTCCTAATCTGATGTTCTTTCTAATCTTTTCAAATACTGAACCACCCTTGCAGCCCAGGAATAAATCCTACCTGATTGTGATGAATAATTATTTTAATGTACTGTTGGACTCGATTTGCCAGTAACCTGTTGAGAATTTTTGCATCTATGTTTATCAGGGTTACCCGCCTATAATGCTCCTTTTTAGTGGGATCTTCTTCTGGTATGGGAACCAAGGCAATGCTGGCCTCATAGAATGAGTTTGGAAGTTTTCCTTCCATTTCTATTGTTTAGAACAGTTTGAGAAGAATAGGTATTAACTCTTCTTTAAATATCCAGTAGAATTCCCCTGGAAAGCCATCTGGCCCTGGACTTTTGTTTGTTAGGAGATTTTTGATGACTGATTCAATTCCTTTGCTGGTATTGGGTCTATTCAAATTTTCTATTTCTTCCTGTTTCAGTTTTGGGAGTGTATATGTTTCTAGGAATTTTATCCATGTATTCCAGATTGTCTAATTTGTTGGCATACAGTTTTTCATAATATTCTTTTTCAATTGTTTGTATTTTTGTTTTGTTGATTGTGATCTCTCTCCTCTTTCATTCATGATTTAAAAGAAGATCTTAGACCCATAAGAAATGCAAATTCTGGAGCTCCACCAAACACATAAAGTCACACACTCTGAGGTTGGGTCCTAGAGGTAGGCAAAATGCTAAGGTGGTCCCCATTAATTTCTTCATTATTGGCAAAGATTTAAAAGAAAAATAATCCTCAGTTCTTCAAAGTTATGGAGAAACAAACATTCATAAACATTAGTATTGGAATTACAAATTATTACAGCCCTTCAGGAGGACAGTTTGGCAGTGTAGATTCTTAAAAATCCACATATCCTTTGACTTGGTGTCTCCACTTGTAAGAATTTAAATGTCTATGTGCCAAGTGGAACAATAAATAAGCATTATATATTTCAATTATAGCACAGACACATTAAAACTTTTTCATGCATTTGTACTGCCAGGGAAAAATGCTGAACTCTAATGTTCAGCAAATAGCAAAATGCCACAGAGAGTTTGTTCTGCTTCATTTTAGTTTGGGAAAAATCATGTGTATAAAGCATACAAACATCTCTTAAAAGACATACAGTCTCTTCTCATTAATCGTGGTCATTTCACTTTACAAAGAACAAATGAATACTGAAATAGTGAATGCTAAACAATTGCTCCTAGGGGAAATACAGGGTTCAATTCCTGAAAGCCTCTGGTTGCAACATTTTCATCAGGCAATCAACATATAACTCTGCTTTCGATGTGTTTCTATTTAACAGGCAACTTATTTAAATACACTGTTGATTCATTAACATGGAGCTCATGGCCGACAGCATTATAATTCATGCCTGAACAAAGCTTCCCTCAGGTATTTTGTCCCTGAGGCAGACCACAGCCCCCTTGTGCTCAATATTATTAGCCAGCACTTCAGCACTCCACTTGGGGACCATTTCAAACAGTGAAATCACCAATAAAAAACAAAAAACTGCAAAAAATGTGGCACTAAGTAAACCGCAGGAAGGATACTTGTTACAGCCAGAGAGCTGAAACAAGAAGGCAGAGAGTTACCTTGTTTGACCTCAACTAGGAACATGCACATTTGGGCAACTCGAAATTTCTGCTGCTCTGTGCATGTCCGTGAATAATGGCAAAGACACCCCTGTATTAGCAAGTAAGCAAACTTGCAAATACGCAATCCATGAGTAATGAGGATTGATTATGTATCAACATGTCAACAGAAGCCACATTTATGTACTGTATTCCTGAATTTCTCAACAATGAACATGTATAAAAAGAGAAAAAGAAGCTTCTTTCCATTTTGGAGGAATAGAGGGGAATATATTTCACAGTTCGGATATAGCAAAGTCTACCTTCTGCTTAAACTGTGGATAGTTATATTAACTCTGTTAACTTCCGAAACTTCTAATTGGCTGTCAGTTTGTCCAAGACAGCACATGGCATTTAGGAGATGCTCCATAAATGGATGCATTTCCTCAAATGTCAGTTTGCCCATGCTGCTCACATTATAATACATTCCCCGATAAGGCAATGATTAAAAGTAGAGCTAAAAGTTGTGACATGGGCATTTTGCAAAACTCCCTCGCACCGAAATCACCACTTATCGCTAAAGCTCATCAGGGAATTCATCTTTGGAAAGAAATTTAGTCCCTTTAGTAAGAATCACCAGGGAAGCACTGCACCACTAGAACACCTGACATCAAAGACTTGTCAACCAGCTTCCTAAAATATTCTCAAAGTAACTGGATGTTTATAAACAACAACAACAACAAAAAAAAAAAAACAACTCTGCACCAATTTATGGAAACAAAGGTGATCAGACTGCTAGTCTTTTGCCCATGCATATGCATGCCCATGAATTTTATGGCCATGACCTGAATCCAATTTCTGTCACTACTGTTCATTCTCAAGTAAGTATACAGGTTGAAAAACTGACACAGAATACGCTCTGCAAGGTTGTGTGGTCAACAATATCCATCAGTTTCAAAGCTCTCAGCCAGGTCTCAGTATCAGTCCACTATGAACTAGTCCTCTAGGGGGTCATGACTGCAGAAGCTCTCCTAGAGCCACGTGGCTTAACTTATGTCTAACAATACTCAGTACTAATGATACTAACAATAACTCAAACCCATCAAGGGAAGAAAACAAGAATTTCTTGTGCTCTCACCCTGGTAGGTAAAGTCCTATGGTATATTTAATATAGTCATTTTACTAATAAAAGTGTGTTAACACTAACAGCAGTTAATGGCAAAATATAGGCAGTTTGGAGAAAACAAAAGTATCCTATAGGATTCCTTCCATTAATAGGATGGGCTTTAAGTGTGAATGTAACTGTTTCATCTTTCTGAGTTCCCACAAACGTTTTGGGTTTTTGCTCCTTTTGAGCTTTAGCTATTGTAATTTAGAGAGGTTCAGCCAAAGTAAACAGACAGCACCTTCCTCTACTTATATGAAAATTGGGGCACAGGGGAGCAGCAAGGCTGCACACAGGGGTAACAGGGTAAGACATGGATTCACAGTCCCATTAACAAAGCCTGCTGAAAGGCTGAATATATGATATTGTTCCTTCTTTTGTGTAGAAAAATTCTAAAACAGTGTTTCTCAAACTTTTGGGTCTTTTACTCTCTTTAAAATTATTGGGGAACTCAAAGAGCCTTTGTTTGTATAGCTTATGTGCTTGGTATTTATTCTATTAAAAATCAAAGTAAAAATTCATAAAATGTTTTTAATTCACTTAAAAATAAAATAATGAGTCCATTATATGCAAAATAAATAATATTTTATGGAAAAAAAAAAAGTCCAAAGAAGCTCAAAACAAAGAAAATTTAGTGCAAAGGGTATCCATTTTTTTTTTTTTTGCAAATATTTTTATGTCTTACTTAACAGAAGAGAAGACAGCTGGATTCTCCCACCTGCTTCTGAATTCAATCTGTTGTAATATCTACCACACCTCTTGCAGCATCTGGAAACGTGACTGTGTACTTGAATGAGAATGACAATGAGAGAAACAAATGATGTTTTAGTACTATTGTGGAAATAATCTTGAACTCACAGAATCCCGGAAACGGTCTTAAGGACAAAGAGGGACCAAGCGGTCAGGTTTGGCGGGATTATCCTAGTTATATTTTTTTTCAGTTTTTATTTAAATCCTGATTAGTTAACACGCAGTACAATATTAGTGTCAGGTGTACGATACAGTGATTCAACACGTCCACGCAACACCTGGTGCTCAATGCAACAAGTGTCCACCTTCCTCTCACACCTAGCTCACCCACCCCCCACCGACCTCCCCTCTGGTGACCATGAGTTTGCTCTCTGGAGTTCAGAGTCTAGTTCTTGGTTTGCCTCTCTCTCTCTCACTTTTTTCCCCTCTGCTCATTTGTTTTGTTTCTTACATTCCACATATGAGTGAAATCAGATGGTATTCGTCTTTCTCTGACTCACTTATTTCTCGCTTAGCATGATACTCTCTAGCTAGCTTTAGCATGAAAATCGCACGTCCTGGGGAAAACACTTAGGCTGAGGCAAACCAGGAAGACTGGTCACCCTCTCTGTATACACCCTAAGAATAGCAGTGCCAAACCAAATGTAAAAGATCAACTTGCTTAAGATTACAACATCCACTGACTACTGCTATGTCTTCAAAAACACAAGACTACCTAATTCCTGGGTATGCATGTATTCACGGTGATTTTTTTTTTTTTTTTTTAGGATTTTATTTATTTATTTGACAGACAGAGATCACAAGTAAGCAGAGAGGCAGGTGGTTGGGGAGAGGGGAAGCAGGCCCCCCCACGGAGCAGAGAGCCTGACGCAAGACTCCATCCCAGGACTCTGAGGTCATGACCTGAGCCGGAGGCAGAGGCTTAACCCACTGAGCTACGCAGGTACCCCTTCACTGGGATTTTTATACATTGCGTAATAATGTACTAATTTGAAATCAGTGGAATCTTCTAAGTAACAAATACCTAAGCATATATAAAGCAAAGGCTTGATATGGTATGCTAGGAAAAGTCAAAATTAAGCTATTTTTAATTTTTCTGTGGTTTGGGACCTGGGGAATGAACTAATGTAATTTAATAAATGGCAATTAAAATATATTTACTTTTTAAAAGTAGTCTGCACCCATTTATAAAGTATTTATTCACAAAATGCAATCATTCAGAATTCTTACTATCATAGTAACTAATTATCTCAGACAACAACAAAAAAAATTTAGCTTCCTGAGAATTAGCTTATTTTTATTTATTTTTTTTAGAATTGGTTCATTTTTTAAAATGTTTTACTGAATAAGTATATTAACTTTGCTTTATGGCATTCAAACGCCAAGCCACATGTTTTCACCTTTAGTTCCTCTTAAATGAAATTGTGTATGAGTAAGTCTTTAGTCAAATAATGCAGTCATCTGTTTCTATCATTTTTTCCTTTTTTAGATGAAGGATTTCTCAAACATTATGTATAGAACAACTAACAGTACCAGAATGATCTTTTAATAATTGCTAAGATCCTTTTCTTAAAATATGAATGACAAAATCATATTATTTAGATTAAAATGTTGTAAGAAATCACCATCGTAACCAGTGATTTTCCTTCATTTGAGATATTTTACATTATTGAATTGGCAACAGACATTCATTTCGAGCTCAAGACATTTTTCTTGCCATCTTTCTCACAAAATTAAATGTGTACCTACAGTTGCTATGTTACTGGTATAAGCCTTACCTTGGCATAGTAATTTTGTTTAAATAAATCATTTTCTGAAAAGGTGTTTGCTGAAACCTTAAAATGTATTTCCAAAAGCAATAATCCCCTAAAAGAAAAAATGTGTCTCCCTTCTCCAATTTTTTTTGAGGTTATTTTTTTATTCTTCAATTGTCTGTAAGCTAATTAAGGAGGATATTTATGATTTTTTTTAAAGAGGTATGTCATAAGTCAGTGCAAAATTTAAGAAAATATGCAGAACATGATTTAATAGCTTTTCTACTTCAAATTTTTAAAAGCAAAACTATTTTATGTGAAATACCACTAATATTTTAAATTCCATAATCTTGATAAAAGTCACTTTTAATTGCCTGAGAATAATAATTATATGATACGAGTAATGTAAAAAAGCATCAAACAGACAAATGTAAGGTAAGCATCGCAGTATTTTTCAAACACATTTCAAAAGGGACAAAGATCTGAATCCCATTTGATAATCATGCATCAAAATCTGGTAAAATAGTAGAATCTAAAAAAAATTTTTTTTTTTTTTTTTAATCATAAATCAACTGCTCTATACCAGAAACCACACTCATACACTAATGTCCCTGCCAGGGGTTTTTCCAAATTTTGGCTTACTCCCCAACAATTTTTCAAGGGGGGAAAATTACTTTCCCACTTAAAAACTTGCAAAGATATCTGTCCCTTAGAAGATGAAGTCTAAACTTCTGAGCACAAGTTTATAATGTTCATTTAGTCCCCAAAACACCTCATCTTATGCCAATTCATTCCTTCAACAAGTAGGCCTAGATGGCTACCAGCTCTGGCCCATAGCGGTGCTCAACCACACCTTTTGTATCAGCAATAGGAACACCTTACAAGCCCATATTCCCCTATGCCTTTGGACATACTTCTGTCTTCCTGTAAAGACAGAGCATAGTGCAGGTGAGAAGTTTATATAAGAGGAAATCTGGAAATTGAAAATCAGGAAAATTAAAGAGGTTCACTCTGTCAGTTTTGCCCAACCATAAATAAAATCAAAATAATTTTATTGAGTCCCATGGAGGGGAAAAGACATCTCTTCAGTTTGGATTTCTACTCCATTTTACTAAAACAATTCTGAGGAGAAAATTAGCACTACTTTGTTGGTGTCATTTTTTGATTGACATGCAATAAAAACACAGATCATAGGAACTCAGTCCAAGTCTTCAAAATGGCAAACACCTGTGTAACCAACACTGAAAACAAAATATAGGACATAGCTCTAGGCATCAAAAGGTTCTCTCATGCCTCTTTTCCAGTCAATTTCTCTCCCCAATCCCTAGATAATTACTTTCTGATTCTATCATATATTTTTAAAATCTATTCTTAGACTTCATTATAAATAGAAACATAGTGTATGTAGATTTTATTACTCTGCCATAATATTTTTGAGATTCACCCATGTTGTTGTATGGGTCACTAGTTTCTTATTACTTTTGCTGACTAGGATTAGTGTATGAATACAGTTGACCCTTGAGCAACATGGGTTTGAACTATGCAAGTCCACTTATATGGGGATTTTTTTTTTCCAGTAAGCACAGTACAATACTGTAAATCTATTTTTCTCTTCCTTCTGATTTTCATAGTAACATTCTTTCTTCTCTAGCTTTACTGGAACAATAAGGTATATGATACAAATAACATACAAAGTAGGTCTTGACTCTTTATGTTATTGGTGAGGTTCCCACTGAACAGTAGGCTATATTAGCAGGAAAGTGTCAGGGGAGTAAAAAGTTCTATGTGGATTTTCAACTGTACAGGGATCAGTGCCCCCATCCCCCAAACTGTTCAATGACCAACTGTATACCAAACCTTTCATATATTTATTGACATTCTGTGTATCTTTTGTGAGACGTCTGTTCTACTCTTCCTCCATTTTAAAAAATGAGATTATTCAACTTTCATCACTAATTTGTGGAATTTCTTTAAATATTCAGTACACAAATTGTTTTTTTGGACCTATATGTTGCTAATATGTTTTCCCAGTCTGTGCTTTATTCATTAGTTTGATGGTGTTTTGTGACGAGCAGAATTTTTAATTTTGATGAAGTCAGAATTAAATAGTTCATTCATTATTATATTTAGGCTTTTTATTATTGGCATTTAGAGCTTATTAATGGTTTATTAATGGTATTTAGGGTTACTGCTTTTTGTGTCTTGCTCAAGACACAAAATCCATCCCTAATTTTCTTATCCATCCCTAAATTTTCTATTAGAAGCCTTTTGTTTCTAGGTTTACATAGTAGTCTATGATCCACCACAAATTAAAGGGTTTTTTTTTTAATTATTAACATATAATGTATTATTTTGTCCCAGGGGTCAAATTAAGTTTTATACATGAAGTTAGATAGGAGTTGAGGGTTCTTGAATAATTATTTGAAATATATCACTGTGTAGGAGACAGGGGTCCAACCCCATGTGGACGAAGTGGGGCCTAAAGCCCTCCCTTTCTCCCCTCTGGAAAGAGGCAGAGCAGGTCCACCAGATTCAGACCCTGAGGCTAAGGCAGAGAAATGGAGTAACACTTTGGTGTCTACACATTACAGAGAGTGGATTTAGAAACTGCATGGTTTCCGACTCTCGTGGATGCCCACAGATGACACAAATCCACTTTAATTTTTCTCTGGACTTTCTATTATCCAAAATTGCAGTCCCATTATTCACAATTGTCCATTATTCACCCTATGTGCCAACAATTCTCTCCAGATTAGGAATATCTTGCTCCTATTAGAATGGTCTCATCAGAGGTTGCAATTTGCCATTGGGAAAAGGCTAAACACAGAGGTGGTCTCGGTCTATTCCTCAGTCAACTCGATAGGACAGCTACCTGCGTAGATATTCAGAGCGTTTCCCTACACAGAGGAAGGGAGGGAGGAAGTTAAGAAGGGAGAGAAAGAGGAGGAGGGAGGAGGGAAAAAGAGCAAGAGAAAGGAAAGAAAGGGAAAAAAGAAGAGGAGATATAGAACGCGCAATCGACCCAGGAAACCTCACTCATATTCCCAGTTCAACCCATCCTATTTCATGTTCCTACTATTATTAGGTCAATGATTGCCTCAAAATCCTGGCAGTAGGCAGCACGACACTGGTCATGTCGGTGGTCATTCTGCTGTGGTCTGTGGGAGGCCCGTTGCAACGTACACAAGCTCATGGACGGCAAAACAGCCCTCCAAAGGAGGAAACAGGCAGGTGAGGAATCACCACATCCCACAAGAAACTTCCAGAACAGCTCAGGTATGGGCTGCAGAGGCAGCCAGGAAGAGGACAAACACCGCCCAGCTGCTGCCATGTGTCTAAGTAAAAATGGGCCGCGGGCTGACTTCCCTTCAGAGGAGAAAATACAAACACATAAATGCAGAGACGGTTCCTTCTCCTGTTCCTAGAAAAACAAGTAAGGAAAGAACTCCCGGCTCCCCTCACCAATCCTAAATGGAGAAGGGAAGGAGGTATGCAAATCTCCGCGTGTGACACATGATAAAAATTGCGTCCTCTCATGTGTTTCCAAGATCATAAAAAATAAGTTGGTAGCTGTCATCATGGTCTTATCCTGGACCTTTGAGGATAAACATTAAACACCTTAGGGTATTTTTTTCCAATTTAAAGCTAAACCCAGGCTTCCAATGACCATCTGTGTTAAAAGCAATGTGCTCACATGTGAATTCCTCAAACTTTCTAAACCCACGGATTTGTGTATGGGCATTTGTGCCTAGATGTACAGTGAGTGTTCTTTCTTCCATTCGCCTTGTTTTGTGGGGATCTATAAGCACTTTTTAAGGAACTGAGTGGTCAGTGAACAAAGTCTCACACGAGAAAATGCCATACCTAAATGCTGGATGTAATCAGAGGAAAAGAGCATTGTTTATCAAGTGGATTTTGCAAGCTGGGATGCAAACCGTAGGAGGTACAGGGTAAATTCAGATCGCGATTCCAGATCATGCAGAACTGCCAAAACATGGGAACAGGCCAGATGCCCCCGGCCCCAAGACCAGAGAGCCATGCAACGGAACAGTCTTCTGTAATAAGAAGCCATGAAGAGCTCAAGGGTGCTCCACATGGACACACTTTGAAAACATGTGAAGTAAGAGAAGCCAGTCATGAAAGAATATATACTGTACCATTCCATCACAGGAAATGCCTAGAACAGTCAAGTCCACGGAGACCAAAAATTGCTGAGCAGAGCTGGGCTTGTAGAACTGGGGGAGCCGGGAAAGGGATGGTGGGGGAAAGGCGGACTGACTGCTCATGGGTGCAGGGCTTGGTCCAGAGGGTGAAAATGTTCTAAAGTTCATTGTGCTGATGGCCGCACGACTCGGTAACTAGACTAGAAACCACTAATTTTAAACAGGTGAATTATAGGATACATGAATTACAGTTCAATAAAGGTGATAAAAATTGGATAACACTTTGTAGCAGTAAATGACTTTGTAGCAGTAAAGCATCTCCTTTGTGTATTAGAAAAGGCATAAAATAAATAATTGCCCATACTTTTAAGAATACATCTGGGAGAATAATGGGAGAAGCAAAACTGGGAACAAGAACTCTTCTGAGCCTAATGCCACAAACTCAACATCCTTCAACTGATGCAGCCACCAAATGTTCTAATAATTGGTGGCAAAGTTTCTCCACCTGCTTCACAGCCCCTGTTATATACATAGTCCTTAATCCTGGGGGAAAGCAGGTCTAGAATTGTGAAAGAGAAGGATTTTTTTTCATGCATTTTAATTTGAAAGCTTGAATAGAAAAAAACAGAGCCAATAAGAACAAAAGAACAAATGTTACTTTTATCAGCAAGACCCCATTGTAAAACAGAGATCAGCTAAACAAACATAAAGTCCATGGGGTAGAGGACTTTCCTTAATGAAATCAAAGGCCCAAACCTGCCAGTGTTGAATTAACTCAGGATAAAACTTCAGAAGACAAGTCTTCAACCTATCAACCATGTTAGGAGCCTTGCCTAGGTTAATGAAAGATTTCAGTTAAATATAAAAGTCCATGAAGGAAATATTACATAAATACATAATTTCAGTTAAATATTAAAAGTCCATGGAGGAAATATTACATACAATGCTTAGGGTATCATTCACTGAAAGAAGTTGCAGGTAAATTAATATAATAGGAGGGATTAATATAATAGGAGGGACTGGTATCTATCAGGATCCTTAGAGCACCACATAACAGAAAAGAAAACTACAAGAAATGGAAACAGAGCCCCACCTCAGGCCCCCTGGTCATCAGGGAGGGTCTGCTTCTCCTTCTCTGCTGCCCTGCCTCAACCACTCATGCCTCCTTCTCTGTCTCCAATAAACAAAAAATCTTAAAAACAAAAACAAGGCAACAGGAATTAATAAGTTATGTGCAAGGAGTGCTCAGCCCTTCAACCTGATATCAATGATCCCAGGACTTCCGATCTTTCCACCCTGCCCCATACTCTAGTCTCTCTGGATGTTTCCAACCAAGTGCACCAGAGCTAGGTATCCGCTACTGACAAGTCCAAGTTTGAAAAACAAAGAAAAGGAAGGCAGGACGGAGGGAAGGAAGGAAGGAAGGGGCAGGGAAGCAAATAAATCTTCTTCTATCTGGGAAGGTCTTTTCATACATCTGCTGGCCTACTTGCCCTCTGCCCAGGGGCCCAGGTTTGGCGGCAAACCATGCTTAAGCCAATCCCCAGCGAAGGGAAGGAGACCCAGTGACTGGCTCATTCCAACCATGATTTGCCCCTGGAGCTGGGGAGGAGAGGTCAGTCCCCAGAATCAGCTGGGAGGGCAGAGCGATGAACAAGGTCAGGGCTCTTCCAGGATGAAAGATGAACGAACATTGCAAAGGAAAGGTGATCACTGAGTGACCCAAACACCACCGTAGCACGCAGAACAAATACAACAAGGCTCTTCAACCTTTGAGGGGGAGGCTGTGATGAACTCTTCAAATATGTGGAAGATCACGGGAGAGAGAAGATCCCTGATTCATCGGAGGCTGTACAAACTATCTGCACAACATATTCAGGGCAGACCTGCCAGAGGGCAGTAATTCCACTATTCACATCAAGGCTGACTCACCATCTATTGAGAACATAGTCTCTGGATGGAAGGTCGAACTAGCTAATCTAAGTTTGGCTGAGCGGAGCATGTAGGAAACTTGCCCATGACTTCCTTCCTCATCCGCCTTAACAAATCTGCCAATTCAAGTTGAAAACCTAAAATGATGTTTGTAAATGGCAAGAAAAAGAAACAACAGAAAGGTCCAACAGCCTCTTCTTGAATCTGACTTGATAGTAAAGAAAAGAAAGAAAATTCAGAGAGGGCTAAGGCAATTGTAAACATCAGTGCCATTTTCTTTTCATTCCTCCCGTATTCTTCCCTCCCAGCTCCATTCCCACCACAGGCAACTCTTCCTACAGCTGGTCTAAGTAGAAGAACAGATTGCAGATCAGGCAAGGGCTCTCGTCTCAGCCAGAATTCACTAAATAAATACCTGTATCTGAGAATTCCTTGTGCCTTTTTTTGCTGTTACTCTAACTGCCAACACAAGCGAGTAAAGGAGCAATGCAAAAGATACCATGAAGCCCTTCGGGGTGGAGGAGACACTTACTTCCAATCACATTCCTCTTCTCCTCCCATTTCCATTCTGACCTATTTTCATGCAACTAATATTGATGATTAGTTAGACAAATAATATGATCTCAACCCAAATTTACTTGGCTTTAAGAGTGTAACTTCAGTCAATTGCGAGCAAAGTTATTAAGTTTATATTCAATTACTGCAAGATCTGAGTCAGGACATTCTCCCTAACACCACATTTGAAAATCATTTAACAAAATGTAGAAGTGAAATTTACTTAGGTTGTTCCTGTGCTCCAAAACAACCCAGGTTTGGGGATGTAAAACAAAAAGGACCTAAATTTAATTGAGAAGAGTTTTTGATCCAAACTCTCCGTCATCTTAATCACTGACATCTTTGTTTACACATTTGATGGCAGATCTTAAACTATGAGCACTACTGGCTTTAAGGGGCAAAATTTCTGATCCTAATGAAGCAATTGTCAGAGAGTTTGCCTTTTCCTTTCTTTTAGAGAGGAGAATCCATAGCCAACCCCACTTACTTACTCATGTCTTCAAGTGTAGCCACTTCTCTCTGCTGTCTGGAGGTTTCCTCAGTGTGTTATTTGCCAAGCATATCATCTTGCTACTTACACAGAACCTTCACCAAAGACCTAGACCTACTGTTTCCAACCTAACCCAACCTAGTTAATGCTTGAGTATAAACCCAATAGGAACTTCTCTGTTTTTCTCTTATCTGATCTTCTACCCATCCTGTATGCCCTTCACCTTAGTGTTCACTCCCACCAGAGGAAGATAACAGAGTTTAAGACCAGCACCTTACTTGATTAGGCTACACGGCCCAGGGCAGGGTCCTAACCATGTTTCCACAATGCATCTCAAGATAGAAATTGAGTTGGGTATTCATTCAGAATGGGCTCACCGGGATATAGTTTTGTGGTTCACAGTAACTTTCTTGGATAGTTCAGTTTTTCCTAGTTGTCCACAAAGTAGAATTGTCTTGCTGGGTGATGACACAAAAACATCAATAACAAACTGATTTTATGGTCAAAGATCATTCATTTGCTTTTCAAAAAAAGATTTGATTTCTCGAGAGAGAGTGTGTGCCCGTGGGTAAAGGGCAGAGAGAATCTGAAGCATCTCAGTGTGGACCCAAGATGGGGCTCAGTGTGATGGCCCTGAGATCATGACCTGAGATGAAATCAAGAGTCAGGTGCTTCCCCAACTGAGCCGCCCAGGAGTCCCTCAAAGATTATCTGTGATTAGTTACTGTGTATGAAAACTTCAAATGCCCTGAAATCAGAGAGTTCATATATGAAAGAAGTTTGATAGATGCTTCCCACATTTTGGCAATAATCCTAAAATCTTACATGACATTATCAGTAATTGACTTGATACTAACATAACTTCTCTAAATTTGTTGATAATAAAAATATAATTTTGAAGTCCATGACACAAGCTAAATTATCTTTCCACGATCTTTGTAGAATATGACTTTACAGAATTGTTATAATATGAAGATGCAATCCGAGAGTAAGCACACCCCCTCAAAAAAAGTTGAGGAGGGGCGCCTGGGTGGTTCAGTGGGTTAAAGCTTCTGCCTTCAGCTCTCAGGTCATGGTCCCGGGGTGCTGGGATGGAGCCCCGCATTGGGCTTTCTGCTCAGCCAGGAGCCTGCTTCCTCCTCTCTCTCTCTGCCTGCCTCTCTGCCTCCTTGTGATCTCTATCTGTCAAATAAATAAATAAATCTAAAAAAAAAAAAGTTGAGGAAAAAGTGTTATATAAGTACAACATGTGTTTTGATACAATTGTGTTTTTTCCAGAATTTTGTGATATTTGTGGCATTTTTTTAGTTCTGTACTTTGTAATTTCTCATGGTTTCTCATTCTAAATGAGCAACTACTTTTGTATTAAGGTGTTTGCATTATCTTTAAAAGGACCTCACACTGATGAAGCTGCATATCCCCTAAAACCTAAAGCCATGTTTGTCTCATTCTTGAAAATGCTATCTTCCCCTGGCTTCTGGGAAGTCATACGCTCCTTGTTTTCCTCCTACCTAACTGACCACTCCTTCTCAGTGTCATTTACCAGATCCTTCTCTGAACTATAGAAGTGCGTGAAGACTCTCTTCTACACTGCCTCTTCCTGTCTGACAATTCACTTCCTTTAGGTGACCCCATCCAATCCCATGGCTCTAAAGACCATCTTCCAACTGCTGATGTCCTCTAACCTTCAGCCCTAACCTCTCTATGAGGCTCTGTCTTGCTGACACAGCTGTGTATGCAACATCCCCACAGGATACCTCCCAGGAGTCTCAAACTCTCCGTGGCCAAAACAGAACTCTTGAGTTTGCTATCTAAACCCACTGCTCCTCCAATGGTCCCCATCTCAGGAAATGGTCCACCAGTCCTTTTCGTCAAATCTAAAATCTAAGAGTGATCGCTGTTTCTTCCTCCTCTAGCTCCACAACTCACACTCGCCAGCAAATCTTGACAAACTACCCTCAATATATTCCAAATCTGTTATTTCTTTCCCTCTCTCCCTCACTGCTACCACAATCCACACCAGGTGATTTTTTTTTTAAGTTAATCATACTATATTATCCTTCTCCTTAAAATGCTCCATGGCCCCCCATTATACCTAAAATTAACTTTTTACCCTGGCTTACAAAGCCATACAAGATCTAACTTCTTCCCAGGCTTTGCCTTCTTTTTTTTTTTTTTTTTCTTTTTTTTTTTTTAATATTTATTTATTTATTTGACAGAGATCACAAGTAGGCAGAGAGGCAGGCAGAGAGAGAGAGGAGGAAGCAGGCTCCCCGCTGAGCAGAGAGCCCGATGCGGGACTCGATCCCAGGACCCTGAGATCATGACCTGAGCCGAAGGCAGCGGCTTAACCCACTGAGCCACCCAGGCGCCCTGGCTTTGCCTTCTAACGCCACCCCTGTAACTCAACAATCTTCTTAGCAGTTTTCTCCACCAAATATGTTTGATGGAAAGCTCCACCAAAGCTTCCTGATTTTTCCCTCCACCTTGCACTTTCTTCAGTTCTCAACCTAAATATTATCTCTCCTGACACCTCAAATGCCTCAGTCATTTCCTCTCCCATCACCCTATTTTATTTCTCCGCATCACACTTAGACCTCTGCTAACCTGAGAGTTTTCTGTATGTTCACTGGCTTACTAGCTGCCTCTCCCTAGAAACCTTGCATGACATTTTCACCATGGTGTCCCCACCAGCTGAAATGGTATTTCACACACCTTCTTAAGCCCTCAATAGACTGTTCTGAAAAATGGCACTAATGATCTTGACTATCTGTGTCTGTGACTCCAGGCCTGTCTCAAAAATTTTACTGTTTGGTTTGAAAAAAAAGGCGGACAGAGCTGATACCACAACTTCCCTCACATGACCACTGCTTGAAACCATATTTTTTCACTTCAGAGAAGCACCAAATCATATCATTGGCTTCTGTGGTCACAAATATGCTTCAGGAGCCATACAACCCAGCTCTAGAACCAAGGAGAAACGAGTAAGGGACTGCGGCCCTAAAAAAAGACACCTTATTTTGTTTTTCAGGTGAGACTTGTTTATTGTATCTCTGCAAGAGGCATCAAAACTACAAAAACTGGGGGCACCTGGGTGACTCAATCGGTTAAGTATCTCTTGATTTCAGCTCAGGGTGTGATCTCAGGGTCACGATCTCAGTCATGAGAGAAGGAGCCCTACTCTGGGCTCGTTGGGCTCCACACTCAGCAGGGACTCTGCCTGAGAGTCTTTCCCTCTCCCTCTCCCCCTACCCCCACTCTCTTTTTCTCTCTAAAACAGATAAATCTTTAAAAAACTACAAAACCTTACATTGAACACATTCCCAAATTGCTCTTCTTTATGGAATTCCTACACAACCTTGTGTTTTACCAGGCTTGTGTACAAGTAGCAGTTGGTTTGTTGTAGAGAATTTGTCCTAGGCCTTCAACCGTGCCAATGTCACCGAAGCACACAAAGCCTGCCGTGATTATGCCATCTAAGAAAGACTGTGGTGAACTACAATCTGCAGCGCATGCCTTATTACTCAGGAAGTATACACTACGTGAAGCTCTCCTCGGTCAGCATTACAGGGCCATTCCATTCGGGTCGCTGGTCACCATAACCATCTCTCTTAATTGCTTTGCCAGAGAGGCCTTCCTAAGAGCCCAGGAGGAGGAAGCAGACATATAAAAACAGTGTATCGACTGCTGCTCCCACCACTGCCTTCAGCAGAAGAAGAAAGGGGAGGAATAGGAGAAGGCATGCAGCGAGGAAGAGGAAAAGGAAAACAAAAAGGAAGGAAGAAGAAGAAAGGAAAGAGGGAGGAAGGAAAAAAAGAAGGAGCATCAAATAAGATGTCCCAAAAGAAAAGAGACTAACACACAATTTCCATTATTTTCACTTTACAGACAGACTGCAGACAAGCGAAAGGACAGCATACCTTTGCATAAAATCATCTACAGACCTTTAGGGGTGTCAAAGCCTAATTCTGGCCAGAGAAGTTGGCCAGATATTCCAAACTGGAGAGGATCAAATCTGACCGAATCCTGGCTGGATCTAGAGATTCTTGAAGGTCAAGTAACATTTACACACAGCGACTGCCTGGCTAAAGCGGATCTGAGCTACTCAGAACAGATGTCAGCTTAAAAAAAAAAAAAAAAAGCAAAAAACAAAACAGTTATTAATGGGAAAAGAATGACACAGATTTCTCAATCATGTCTGAGGTCATTTCCGACTAGCAGATTCCAAAGGGTAGCAAAGCAGGAGTATCCTAGCTAGGCAATCGAAAGGAAATATATGAAACCTAAATTTTCAATGATAGATGTGGAAGCACTAGTGGAAAAGCAAGCCCTCATCTAGTGCCAATATATTCAGAAATAAGGCCAGTGTGATTTTATGACCTAAACTGAGCATTTTTCAGACCCAGAAATTTATAACTACAGATACAGAAATAGAATGATACCAAGGCGGCAGGGGGGGAGGGGGGCATTTGTTACACTAACCAGCTCCAAATATTTTTCAAAATTTCAAAGTAATAAAACCAAAGCCTAATATACTTCTAAAGGTTTTTCATAAATAAATTATGCATGTTGAAGGAAATACAATCTACCCACTGTGCTCATATGTAAATAGAGCACTATTGAAGATTTTAAACAGTAAACAATATTTTTAAAGTTTGAGGGGTTTTTCCCTTTACTCAAAGAGTCATTTATAAAACAGAAACTGATTATGAAAACAAAAGCTTATGTTTGAGATCTTGAAAAGTACTGGTCAGCTGTAAACTTTACATCTGTAAAGTTATCATCCATAACATCAGAATCATGTTTTAATATATGTAATATAATACATGCTCTTTACCAACATAATTGATATAACATAAAATAATTTAATAAATATAGTCATAGTATGTAAACCAGTTCATGAACATGTTTGGGCATTATTTCTTTTATAAAACTGATCTTCCTCTGTTTTCTCATAAACAAAATTGCCCCAATTACCTTGAGGGAGTGAAAGCTGGAAACCCGATCATTTACTCTCAAATTGCTTCTAAATGAAACTGTTTGCTTGGGCTGCCATTATCTGGCTAGGTCACACCACAGGAGCACCTGAGTCCACCAACCTTTAGGACCCTCCCTCTGAAACTGCCTCTGCAACCATCCTCAATTTTTGTTTGTTTGTTTGTTTTGGGGGGGGTTGTTTTGGTTTGGCTTAATAAGCTCTATGCCCAGGGTGGTTCTTGAGCTCACAACCTAGGGATCAAGGAGTCTCACGCTCTACCAGTGAAGCCCTAGCTTTAATCTTTCAACTAAGTTTGTTTAATAAATCAAATTCACTCCATTTCTCTTAATACATATGCAGACTGGAACCGATTTTCTGTATTGGAGTTGAATGCGTCTCTGCAGCACAGTTAGCCTTAGTCATACACACATATAAAATACAACAACTTCCCTCCCTTGCCCCGTTCCCCGCCCCCCGACCTCCTTCAAAGCCCCTCCCATAGGTTTGGTTTTACAGGTAATTTGCTATAATTTGTTGTGAGAGGATTGGAACTACCAAATTAAGAAAATCCGAGGGTATGGGGAATCATGATTAGAAAATATATAGTAATAAAGAGTGTTTTACTGGTGCCTGGGTGGCTCAGTGGGATAAGCCTCCGCCTTCGGCTCAGGTCATGATCCCAGGGTTCTGGGATCGAGCCCTGCATCAGGCTCTCTGCTCAGCGGGGACCCTGCTTCCCCCCCTCTCTCTGCCTGCCTACTTGTGATCTCTCTCTCTGTCAAATAAATAAATAAAATTTTTTTAAATGAGTGTTTTAGTCACATTATTAATTTAATTAAATTAATTACATTATTATTAATATGCTCATATTGGGGTGCATGGGTGGCTCAGTTGGTTAAGCATCTGCTTTTGTCTCAGGTCATGATCTCAGGGTCCTGGGATAGAGCCCCACATGGGGCTCCTTGCTCAGCAGGGAGTCTGCTTCTCCCTCTCCCTCTCTCTCTCTCTCTCTTAAATGAATAAATAAAATCTTTAAAAAAAAATAGGCTCATATTAAAATACAGGATCATGTTTGCATTCAAATAAGCCCATTGCAAGTATAAATTATTGAAAAGAGGTTTGTAGTAGTTTGAAACATAAGTTGTCTAACAGACCTGCACAGAAATCCCAACAAGTTCAGTTTTCTCATCTCCAGAATTGAGATTAGTACAGAAATTACCCCAGAGTTGCTTCAAGGACGGGTGGTGCAGTGCTTACTTAGCACAAGCTTGATTCCCAGCACTTCACACTTATTATCTAGTTGTTCCTAGATAATACCACCTTAGCTTAAAAATTACCTCAATAAAATACAGTGGAATAAAGAAGACCAGGGAAAGAGTATTAACGGTGGCAAGAGGATAAAATAAAGACAGACCCAGTCCACGGTGCTAGGCCTGGAGGTGTGGGACCAGTGGAAGATAAACAAGGCCTAAAATGTGGGAAGCCAGAATCTGGACTGTGGAAAAGTCTTCCCGTCCCTAGGTGTGTACGACTGTAAGCAAAGGCATTTTAAGTGAAGGCACAAAGTAAGTGCCTTTCTTACCTTGGTGTAAACACATTCCGCCTGCTCAAAAGGGAAATTCTCCCGTACAAAGTACATTTGAAAATTCGACATATGTAATTATAAACTCTGTATCTGTTTTTCTTTCTTTCTTTCTTTCCTTTTTTTTAAAGATTTTTATTCGTTTGACACAGAGAGAAAGAGAAGATGATGAGTAGGTGGAGAGGCAGGCAGAGAGAGAGGAAGGGAAACAGGCTCCCTGCTGAGCAGAGAGCCCGATGCGGGGCTCGCGGGGCTCGATCCCAGGACCCTGGGCAGAGGCTTAGCCCACTGAGCCACCCAGGAGCCCCTGGTTTTTTTCTTTCTTGATGAGAAATGTAAGAGATTGAATTTATCAGAATTCCTTATTTATAAGGCACAAGCTAGTAGCAACACTAAAAACAGTGAAGGGGACTGTCCGCCCATGCCATAGGCATCCCAATTACCAATAATACAGTACAAATTCTGCTTAATCATGCCAGAAGAAAAACGGACTTAACTTTCTATATTCTCTATAAAAACGATATGGTGCAATTACTGACAAAGAGACAAAATATGGGAGCCAAAAAAAGAGAGATAAAAAAATACAGAAATAAGTCAAGCGGTTACTTAATAAAAATATTTTGTTTCTCCTAGAGCTTCTGACATTTGTGGTATTTGTCAGCTTTATCAAACTTGTAACGTTTATGATTTTTTTTTCTCCTACCAAATACTCACTGCTGTATCTGATTTTTTTTTATTTGTAAGGTTGTGTTAATTTTCCTAAAATGTGGTCTGCAAATCATACAAGTTTCAGGCCCCATGAAACTTGAATCCACCCCTGATTTTAGGATGCCCTGTATGCCCTAAATACTGTCCATAGTGAGTTGTTTAAATGTCTGCTGTGTCCTACAATCAAAGAAGAAACACATTTTAAGCCATTTCTGAATGATCTCTAAAGTACTTACATCTACTGAAAATGCTGTATAATTCACTTACACCCACTTATTCTTAACCAGCATTTACTTCCTCATGACCGCTACCTTCCCTGATAGGCCGCTGTTTGAAGAGGAACTATGGAGAAAAATGGACATTTTTCCATGATATGGAAAATGTGCATTTTCTACATACCATGTTGCTTAGAATAGTGGCCTGCTCTTGTATCATTGGTTCATTATTTATATTTGTTTGTTTACTTTTCCACTGTTCTGTCTTTAAACAAAGTACTCACTGTGCAGCGCTCCAAACCAACACAGGGAGGAATTACAAAAGGATCAAAAGACATGAGAAAGTCCTTGAGAAACTTACTAAAGTGGACATATTCAAAGTGGCATTTATTGGAAGATCACTGTCTTAAATTGATAGAAATAGCCATGGAAGGAAAATACCCAAAATGTAAACCATAAAGTTCTTTGAGTTGTGGGGTTGTGAGCATTTTTTTCTTCTTAGAGGTTTGAAGTATCTTTTAGCATTTCTAAATGCTAAATGAAATAAAGATGTGCCACAGTTACAACAAAAAGCAAACGAAGTGAGCTTTTATCTAGTAACCTGAAATGCCCTACCTTAGTGAGTGAATTTTATTAGGCTCTATTTGCTCATTCTTAATAGTCATTACTTATAAAAAACTGGCAGAACAAAGCCAAAATTAGAGAAATGTCATTTACATTTATAGGCTGAAAATCATTAAAGACAAAAACAGTAATAAAACTCTAATTCATTTGCAATATAAGGGAACAAAATCACTTTTATTTTTATAGGTCTGGGATGTTCAGCAATCCGGTATCTCGTCAGGCAGAAAGAAATAAGGACCACTCCAAATTAGACAATAAGCTTCTTGAATTGCTTAGCATAGATTTTTGGACATTTTAAATAGAAGTGGTCGTTTTACTTTCAGTGGGATGCAGTTGTTGCTGGGTAAGTCACTGAAACTGGAAGATGTCAAAGATGCTTCCATGTCACCAATGAACAAACACTTATTGAGGACTTACTATGTGCTAAGAAGGCTACCCACGCTATCCATACTCGGTAGTACACGACTGTTCCCTTGTATCCTGCTGTGTAAAGGTGACAGAGATAACCAGTGGCAGGTCTAAGATAAACAGATTCTCCAGTCTGGATTTCTACTATTTTAGAATCATGAAAGACTGACTCCAAGCCGACCTTTATCCTTAGAACATAGAGCATACTTTACATCCTTCTTTCACAGTCTGATTTTTTCAGGAAATAAACTCATTTATACGAAAGGCAGGTTGCTGTGACGGAGCTTCAGGAGAGAGGATACAAAGCAGAGAGTGAAGACAAACAGAGGACGGGGAGTCCCTGGCACTGACTTCTGAGTTTTAGTGACTAAAGTTTATCCCACACTGAACATGAGAGCAGGGCTTTTTTTTTTTTTTTTTTTTTGGTTCCCCAAAAAGTTAACAATAGAGCTATCCTACAACCCAGCAATTGCACTACTAGGTATTTATCCAAAAGATGCAAAAATAGTGATTCAAAGGGGCACCTGCACCCCAATGTTTATAGCAGCGATGTCCCCAACAGCCAAACTATGGAATGAGTCCAGATGTCCATGGACAGATGAATGGATAAAGAAGATGTGGCATATATATACATATAATGGAATATTACTCAGTTCTCAAAAAGAGAACAAAACCTTGCCATTTGCAATGACATGGCATCACGGATGGAGTTAGCATGTATTATGCTAAATGAAATAAATCACGGAAAGACAAATACCAAACGACTTCCCTTATATATGGAATTTAAGACACAAAACAGATGCATATAGGAGAAGGGAAGCAAAAATTTAAAAAGGTGAAAAATGAGAGGGAGACAAACCGTAAGAGCCGGTGAAACCTAGGAAACAAACGGAGGGTTGCTGGAGGGGAGGTAGACGGTGGGTGGAGTAATTAGGTGATGGGCACGAAGGAGGGCACTGGACGCATTGAGCAGCGGGTAGTAGACGCAACTGATGAATCACTAAATTCTACCCTGGTAATAATACAGCATATGTTAACTACACTGAATTTAAATAAAGAATTTAAAAAAGAAAAGAAAAAGCAGAAACAGACCTATAAGTACAGAGAATAAACGGATGGTTGTCCGAGGGGAGGAAGTGAAGGGGATGAGCAAAATGGGTGAAGGGGAACGGCCGATACCGTCTTCCAGGTATGGGATGAAGACGTCTTGGGAACAAAGGGTACAGCGTGAAGAATGCAGTCAATGATGCTGTAATAGTGCTATACGGTGACAGGTGGTAACTACACTTGTGTGAGCACAGGATAACAATTAAATATGTTCCACTGCTATGCTGCACACCTGAAATCAATGTAACATTGTATGTCAACTATATTTAAATTAAAAAAATAGAATAAGAATAGAAAATATGGTCAAAATAGGTATCTAAAATGGTTTGGTATGGAGGGCTAAGTGGTTAAATAAAAGCAGATGAGGTTTTCAGAATAGGGATATTTTACAACTCTCTTTGGGTTTAATTTTCTTTTTAGGAATCTGAATGAGTTATGATTCAATGAATAACTGAATCAATAATGAAACCTATGAAGTCTTTTTAAAATGGCCCTATTATACATTTTCTCACATTACTCCAGGCTTTTCTAGGATACCTGAAGCCTTCTCCATGACCCCCCGGCTACGATCTTCTAAAGAAAATAGTTATCATGATTTTGAACAGGTACCTAGTAGCACTTCCGGATATCAGAAGGGTTTCTATTCAAGGTGCTAAACTATTTTCAGTAAGAGTAGGACTAAATGAAATAAGAACCTTTAAACAACACTTCAATATTCGATTGGAAACTGTGACCACAAGTGATGTAATTTTATCAAGTTCACTTCATTTACTGCCCATAGGACATCAATTGCCAAAAACTAATAGAACATAGGAAATATTAATGAAAAAAGTTAATGAAAAGCAATTTTGTTTACAAAAAGTCCTTTTGAGTTTTCAAAGGTACATACTATAAGCCATTAAATACAAAAACTACTATTGAATAAGGAATGTATTAGACAAGTGCTAAACTAGAATCAATTTTATTTTAAGTTTGGAGTTAGAGGAATGAGGTCTAGGATTAGGGAACTGACTAAAACCAGGGAGTGAAGCTGAGATAGAACCAGTAACTACTTGCTCTGTGTAGTCGTACTGGAGAATGGCTTTCCTAGTATGTAACAATGCCTGGTCATCAAGAATATTTAGAATAAAACTTAAAAACTTATGTACTTAATATTTCAATTCTGAAATGGTCAGACAAATCCACATGATCAAAAAAGAAGAGACTTTTAAAAAGAAATCCTTAGGGGTAAGTATAAAATTGTCAAAACCAATTTATTTAACAAAGCATCATGATTAAGAGCCTAGGCTTTTAAAGCTGGACAGACCCAAGTCTGAACATTTTGTTCACTAGTAGGAAAAGTTTCATTTAACTTCTCAAAGCTCAGTTTCATCATCTGTGAAAATGGGATAATGATAAGATTAAAAGAATAAATGCATAAAAAAGCCCATGCCTTGTGCAATTATATTTAATATTACTAAGAGGTATTATCCTAGTATCAATAATGACACTATTATCATAGAGTTATATTATTGGGGGAGATTTTAATATTTAAAAATTTTTAACAGAACCAGGAACAAAATAGTTAAATATTAAAAGTATTTCCTTTTATTAAAAACTGGTCGTTAACTGATTTTTAACCAGATTCGGTCATCTTAAATAGTCACAGATTTCTGTTTCTGTTTGTTGGAGCTGGTCAAAATGAATTTTCTAGTCATGTTGCTCCTCTGTAGAGTAACAGAGCTGAGGAAGAGATCATAACTATGTAACATATACCATATGAATATGTGTGCATGTTTTAAAAATTTGAGACAATTTCAAAAGCCACTAAAACTTCAAAAAATTGAAAGAAGGAAAAAACAGGTGTCAAGAACGGCAAAGTTTTAGAGGCCCCCCACATGAAGATTGAAAAAAAATAATAAAGTTTACAACAATCAGTGTCCAAGCTCAAAGGTCTACCAATTCTTTAAAAGGATCCATAATTTATAACAAAATTCTATATTAATAAAATCCACAAACATGCTACAACGTACAAAAAAAAGGCCTAAAATGATAAAAAGAAAAAAGTTGTTACCTATATCTAATTTGAAAAATACTAGCTACATTAGCTATCCTGTGTCAAGAAGAAGAATTTGCCACAACTTGTGCTGCCTAAGCTAAAACAAAAAACAAAAAACCTTATTTGTTGTATAAGACCAAAGGGACATTCAAATATTGAAGGCATCAATATAAGACAATGTCAACCATTCACAAATCAAGAGATATAAAAATGTTCACAATCTTTGATGAAGATATCTCCCTGTGGGAATTCACTGTGAGTCCCTAAATCAAAAGAATCATGAAGCCATGGGTGTTCGAAAGCGTAGTCAGCACATTACTACGTATAATATCAATAACCAGAAAGAAGCTAAATGTCTTGTAATAAAGCAAAGGCTAAATCAATTTGGAATATTTAATTAACATCAACAAACACGAGTTGAACATATTGTGTATGGCAGGCATATCACTAACACATAGCAGTCTTATTCCCCTCACGGGCTAATTCTCACATTACAAATTTGATGAAATATGATAATGGTATTATGAAGAATGTGAAACAGGTGAGCCTTCATGGCAAAAGTTAATATATCAAAACATGAAAAAGAAAATATGAAATATAATTGTTTATATACGCAATACAATATAAGAAGTTGACAGAGTGGAAAGAAATACAATCATGAGAAGAATAATTAGTAGTTAATTATAGGGTGTTCCCTAATCCGTTATCACCATCCTAATTTGACAGGTCTTTTCTCAAGCCATCTGTTACGCATCAAACATCATCCTTAAGCTTTTTTTTTTTTAGTGGACGGGAGATATTTTCTTCTGTCAATTCCATCTGTACCATCATGTACCACACAGCAGCACCAGGAATGCTAGTGTGCTCAGAGAATGGGCCCAAGCAGCTAACAGAGATCCTGAAATTGACAAAGCAACTCCTTCTAAAAAAGAGCCTGGGGGCGCCTGGATGGCTCAGTGGGTTGAGCCGCTGCCTTCGGCTCAGGTCATGATCTCAGGGTCCTGGGATCAAGTCCCGCATCGGGCTCTCTGCTCAGCGGGGGCCTGCTTCCTTCCCTTCCCCTCTCTCTGCCTGCCTCTCTACCTACTGTGATCTCTCTCTGTCAAATAAATAAATAAAAATCTAAAAAAAAAAAAAAAAAAAAAAAAAAGAGCCTGGTAAGCAAGAGAATTTTAAATATATTCTTAGGGCCAATGATAAAAGTCTCAAGCTCATACTTTTTTAACATCTCTATGAAAACAAATCTGATTTCTTTGCTCAATCCTTCAGTCATAAAATGAAATGTTTTCATATTCCCTGATCTTTGACTAACCTAATGATTTCATTTACTTGGGTTAAGTGATGTGTTTGCTCCATGCAATCCAGTTTTCACCCAAAGTTTTATTATAAGCCCTAATAAACATTTCATATGTGCAGGATTGACAGGCTCCCTGTCCTGGTTTAACTAGCCACCTGTTGAAGGATACTATCTGGAAAACACGCAATATTTCCTTTCTTTACTTCATCCTGTATTTCTCCTTTCGTTTTCTTACTTATTCAGTCATTTGACACACATTTATCCCACACTTACTATATCCTGGATACTCTTCTGAGCATTGACGGTTAAGCAGTAAATAAGAAAAAAATTCCTGTCCTCCTAGAACTCACATTGCAGGGAAGGAGATATAAAATAAGATAAAAGTAAAAATAATTTCAGGTCATGATAATTGCTATGAAGCATAAGGCAGGTGAGGGGTTAAAGAGACACAGGGGAGAGGACTTGCTGTTTTGATTCTTTGGAGAGGCAACATTAGAGTGGAAGCCTGAACAAAGTGAGGGATTGTTACAGTCACCAACCTTAGGGGACTGTCAACACTTGTGTCAACTTAAGCAATATTATACATCCCTTTTGAGAAACATAAACTAGAGAGATGATTTATACTTGTTTCCTTCCTGTGCTGTTAATTCTAAAAAGTCTAGTCATAGCCCATTGCTTCTGCAACAATGTATAATCATGATGACTGACAGCCAAAGGGTAGCTAATCCCCAGCACACCAGCCATGAGTGCGTGTTACACCGGGATACTTGGTCCCTAGTTCTGAAATGTCCAAATTCTCAAAAAGCCAAATGCCTTCATATTTTTGGCAGGCTATCTTATGCTTGAGTATTTATGCCAAATAGAACATGTATTGCAATCCCTTGAAGAAAAAAAAAAAAAATTCTATCTGGACCAAAGAAAGAATAAGACAAAAGCCACAACGAAGCACATGGTTCATTATTCTAATAAAGTATCTTCCCACAGTTCCCCAAATCTCTACCTACACGACAAGAGTATCCATTCTCCATTCTCTACCTTGCCATTAACCAAATAGAAGTCCCACTGAAAAGGATCAAGAGCTCTGTGTTTCATCAATTTAACATCCCAGCATTAGCACGGGCCAAGCAGACACAGCCCGGCTGCCAAGACAAACAAATGGGGCTTGGCAGCAGGGGGCCAGTTGCTGGAGACAGCCCTCCAGTCTAAACTTCTTAAGGAGTCGGTATAAGCGTGCCTTTATTGAAAAGGTGCTGCCCCATCTGAAAAGCACAGATTCAGTTCAAACACTGCCACCTTTCAGGGGTTGTGTTGGCTCAAGGTGTGTGCAGCTCAGCGACTGAGCATAACCTGCGTCACTGCTACCTGTTGCTCGCTTTTTTAATCCCCAAACCAAAACTTCTGGAGCCACACTGAACACTGGCTGTTTTATCAAAAAGAAAATACGAGTGAAGAAGCATGCTGGACCACAGAGCCTTTCCCTGCCTCCACCCCAACCTCATCCAAATAGGGAGTCACTGTAGGTGAATAATATTATAGGTCCCCTCTGTTTCTCTGGCCTGGAGGACAGATTTAAATTTAGTATGGGCTATCACCCCTTCCTTTCTCCCCTTCCGATTCTCAGCAACCAAAAGTTTCTGAAAGGTTAAGCTTCGGGGTGGGGGGGAGGTACAGTTTTGAAATCCACAGAAACTGAAAATATTTTACAGAAAATTCTAAATTTTGGTGCCGTTTTTGGAGAATCATCTCTCTTTTTTTTAAGCTTACCATTGACAAAAATTTAGTAAACACCTACTGTGTGCTGAATTCTAGGGAAGGAGCCGGAGACACAGAAGAGAATTCAGCCTCACTCTCCCTGAGGATGTAGCCATCTAATTCAGTCAAATACTTCTGGCAACAACTAAAAATAAAAATTACAGCATCCTGAAAGTTTGAGAGATTTGGGCTCCCAAGAATGTGCAAAAAGAATCTCTATAAAGCAATATACCAGAATTCCATGAGCCAGTTTGGAAAGATAGTCTCATGACTTAATGTCCAAAATGCATAACCGTCATCCTAAAAGTTTTAGGCCTTTATTTAAACCGTGTGTCACCAAAATATTCCACTATTCACAGTAATAACGAACCGTCCTCACAGGAGTGGCAGCAGTATTTCATGTATCCATCCTCTAAGTCTTGGCCCTCTAAGATGTACCAAGCCCTCCCTTCTAGGTGTTGGGAATAGGACGGTAAAGAAGACCGAAATCACCACCACCCTCATGAAGTTTACCATCCAGATGGAGAGGAAGCATATTATAAATAAATGAACAATCTTGCTCAGGCAGGGACAATGTCAATGATAAAAATTAGCCTGAGTCCTAGGAAGATTCGGGGTCAAGAGGCAAGTACCGGGAACACCGTTGTAAGAGAGGGTCGTCTAGGGAAGCTTTTCTGCTGAAGCAGTACTGGAGCAAAGATCTGAAGGCACAACAGGAGCCAACCATGGAGAAGGAGTGGCTGGCAGAGGGAGCAGCAAGAGGAAGAAATGAGCTTAATGAGTTCCAGGAAGAACAAGAAGGCCAATGTGGCTGGAATGTAGCTACCCGGGGCGGAGTGTCAAGGGTTAGTCTCAGCCAAGGTCCAGATCACGGAAGGCCTTGTAGACCACAGAAAGGAGTTTGGATTCTATTCCAATGGTAATGGGAGTCTGTGGGGTTGGGAAAGTTGAATGGGGTGGAGGGGGTGGGTGGGTAGTATGATCTGATTTACTTGTTTTTAAAAGCCAATCTGGCTGTATTCAGTTATCCAAATATTTGTTGAGCATTTACTCGATTCTAGATCCTGGAGATAGAGGAGTGAACAAAAAAAGGAAAAATCTCTACTTTCATAAAGTTTAGGCATAGGATGGAGATTCTAGGGGCAATTAATACAAAGCAAACAAGCAAGTTTAATATGTCCAGTGATGAACAATTCTATGGACAAAAAGAGAACGAAGAAGTGGGACAAGATAATGGAAAGTGCTACTCCAGACAGGCTGGTTTGGTCACTCTAACAGAGTGACACAATTAGGGGGAAAGCGTTCCAGGCAGGCAAAGGTCCAGAAAAGGAGCATGCTCAGCTTGTGGCTGGTGATAATACCCTGGGGGGGAGGGAGGAGGCTAGAGAGGTAGCCTGCGGGAGTCACTGCTGTCCAGTGGGCCATGGGAGTTTGGGTTATATTCTCAATGACAAGGAAGACCCCTGGACAGCTGTGAGCTGAGGAGGGATGATCCGATCTACATTCAGAAAGCACTGGGTCTGACTGAGAGAAGATGCTAGGAACAAGAACAGGATAATATAGGGCTTGTGGTTAGAGCAGAGCAACTGTGAGTAGCTTGGACAGAAGGATACGGTCAGATTCTGCATGTACTCTGAAGGCAAAGACAAAAGAATGTGCTAATGGACTGGATGTGGGTGTGAGAAAGAATAAGAGCCTAGAGTACGACTCTAATGTTCTCGTCTTGGCCGAGAAGCTTTTTCTAGTTAGGCTGCTACCTCTCTGAATGCTTCTTCTACAGAGACACAGAAGATGTTCCACTTAAATGAGTTCCATTTAATCCAATGTTACTTGCCCAGGTTCTATGCTTGGCCATCATCTCTTCTCTGGTCTACACACTCCTCTGGACCATTTCCACCTACACTCCCATCGCTTCAACTATAGCTGTACAATGATTCCCAAGTAATAGAGTGAGAATAGGTTGTACTTTAGATGGGATAGACCTAGACTCAATTCCAAGTCCTACCACAACCAGCTATGATCTTGGGTCAGATAGGTGACTTCTCTGAATCTGTTTTCTCATTAGTCAATTATAGATGGTAATGCCTCAAGGGAATACTGAGAAAATTTATTACGTTAAAAACCGTACTGTATCCCCAGCACGCTGGAAGTACTCAAACAATATTTTAAGGTTGTATTTTATTTTGTTTTCATCTCTAGCTCCAGCTCAAAGACCCCTCAAAAGAGCTTGCTTCTCTCCCCTATTTTCCATACAGTCACCCACAGCCAAAGCCTGAGTCACCCTAGGGTCTGCTGGCCCCTTCTTATCTCAGATTATACTGCTTCTCACTGAATCTACTACAGTACCTTCTTCTGACTTCTCCCCAGTGCAATGCCAACGATTGTACTAAAATATAAAATCATGTCATTCCTTATGGAAAAGCTATGAATAGCTTCCGATCATTTAAACAAGACTCAAACATACTATGTTTTAGAGATACACCGATGTCAGCCTCACGTAGATCTCCAACTTACTCCCCTGCATTATTCCATCTTCACTCTATATGCTTACAATTTAAAAGAGTCAAACAAACCTAAAAATTTGGAATATGGAACCACAAAAGATACTGAACAGCTAAAGAAATATTCAAAAAGAAAAGCAGAGCTGGACACATCACAATTCTGGACTTCAAGTTATATTACAAAGCTCTAGTGATCAAGACAGTGTGGTACTGGCACAAAAACATAGGTGAATGGAACACATTAGAAAACCCAGAAATGAACCCAAAATGATATGGTCAACTAATCTTCATGAAAGCAGGAAAGAATATCCAATGGAAAAAAGTCTTTTCAACAAATGGTGTTGGGAAAACTGGACAGCCACATGCAAAGGAATGAAACTAGGCCATTTTCTTGTACTATACACACACACACACACACACACAAAAAAAATTCTGAGAGAAAAAAAATAAATAAATACATTCAAAATGGAAGAAAGACCTAAATGTAAGACAGGAAAGCATCAAAATCCTAGAGGGGAACACGGTCAGTACCCTCTTTGACCTCAGCTGCAGCATCTTACTAGATATGTCTCCTCAGGCAAGGGAAGCAAAAGCAAAAGGAAACTACAGGGACCTTATCAAGATAACAGGCTTCTGCACAGTAAAGGAAACAGTCAACAAAATTAAAAGGCAACTTTTGGAATGAGAAGATATTTGCAAATGACATATCTGACAAAGGGTTAATGTCTAAAATCTATAAAGAACTTATCAAACTCAATACCCAAAGAACAAATAATCCAATCAAGAAACGGGCAGAAGACATGAACAGACATTTCTCCAAAGAAGACATCCAGACGGCCAACGGACACATGAAAAAGTGTTCAACACCACTCGGCATCAGGGAAATACAAATCAAAACCGCAATGAGATATCACCTCACACCTGTCAGAATGGCTAAAATTAACAACTCAGGAAGCAACAGGTGTTGGTGAGGATGTGGAGAAAGGGAAACTCTCTCGCACTGTTGATGGGAATGTGACCTGGTGCAGCTGCTCTGGAAAACAGTATGGAGGTGTCTCAAAAAGCTAAACATAAAATTCCCCAAGGATACAGCAATTGCACTGCTAGATATTTACCCGAAGGATACAAAAATACTGATCTGAAGGGATACATATACCTCAATATTTATAGCAACATTGTCTACAAAAGCCAAGATATAAAAAAGAGCCCAAATGTCCATCCACTGACAAATGGATAAAGAAAATGTGGTAGACACACACACACACACACACACACACACACAATGGAATATCACTCAGCCATCAAAAAGAATGAAATCTTGACATTTGCAATGATGTGGACAGAGCTAGAGAGTATTACGCTACGCAAAATAAGTCAGTCAGAGAATGATGAATACCATATGATTTCACTCATATGTGGAATTTAAGAAACAAAACATGAATATATATTAAAAAGAGAGAGGGGGAGGGAGGCAAACCAGGAAACAGAATTTTAACTACAGACAACAAACTGAAGCTTGCTGGGGGGGAGGTGGGGGTTGGGGGTTAAATGTGTGATGGCTTAAGGAGGGCATTAATAGTGATGAGCACTAGGTGTTGTAAAATTATTAAATAAAAAAATCAAAATCAAAATGTGTAAAGAAAACAAAAGCCATCCTGTCCCCTTCCACCATCCCATGCTATTTCTTCTGCTTAAAATATGTTTCTTCCTCCCAGACCCCCAAATTCTATACCTATTATCCCTTTAAGTTCAAGACTTACCTCCCCGGAAGCATTTCCATGCAATATGTCCCAGGTAGGCTTGGAACCCTTTAGATGATGCCTCGGTAGCAAGGGGGCATAACTTTATTACTGCCCTCACCACATCTCATGGGAATGGTCTGCTTACTTGTAGAGTCCCCCCATTAGACTACCATCCTTGAAGACAGAACAGCTCGGGATTCATCTTTGTATCCTCAGAGACGACCGCAACACAGCAGCCCTGCAGTCCAATTACATACTAATGTTCAGGGAGATGAAGACGTATCCCAGCATCACATGGCCTGAATTACCAGAGTGAATAAGATTATAAACCTTGGCCCACTGGCTCCAATAGCCATAACTTTTCAAAATTAGAATCATGGAAAGGTAATTTATTTTTTAAATGTTTTATTTATTCATTTGACAGAGGGAACACCTAAGTAGGGGAAGCAGTAGAGGGAGAGAGAGAAGCAGGCTCCCCACTGAGCAGGAAGCCTGATGTGGGGCTCAATCCCAGGACCCTGGGAACAAGACTTGAGCTGACAGCAGATGTTTAACTGACTGATTCACCCAGGCATCACATAAGATACATTATTTTAGTAATCCTTCAGAAATTTTCAGAATTTGAAAAAAAGTCTGTATAGAACTCAAGAAAGGTTTTCATTGTGTCTATAAATAGTCAAATGGTAAACTCTTTTCAATCCCCTCATTTATAAACTATTATTCAACAAAAACGAAAAAAGCACAATATAGAGACCAAGAATCTGGTTGGCAAAGTTTCACAATTATCATGGTTATGATGCTCATGGAATTTCTAAATTTTTTCACAGTAATCATCACCCAAAAAGTGTAAGAGTCTTGAAGATCAATAAATCAGGACAAGGGGCGTCTGGGTGGCTCAGTGGGTTAAAGTCTCTGCCTTTGGCTCGGGTCATGGCCCCAGGGTCCTGGGATCAAGCCCCGCATCGGGCATCAGACTCTCCGTTCAGCGGGGAGCCTGCCTCCTCCTCCTCTCTCTGCCTGCCTCTCTGTCTACTTGTGATCTCTGTCTGTCAAATAAAAAAATAAAAATAAAAATAAAAAAAAATCAGGACAATAGCCAAAAATTCTTTTCAAATAAAAATACTTCAGTGGCAAATGTTATGTAATTACTTCCCAGTTCACAGTTTTCATTGTCTGAAAGTGCCTCATAATTTTACTATTAATTACCTACATGGTAATTTTATAAATGAGGAACTAGATGTATCATTTATCTTAAGGGACACTCCATACCTAGCTAACCATATGTAAATGTTAGATCTGAAATAAAAATACTGATTAATTAAAGCATTATCAAAATACAAACAGTCATGTAACACTTTCCTTTAAGGTTAAATAATGTCTTAGGAAAATTGTATCATTTCTTTCTGACACCACTGCATTCAACAGATCATGATAAAGTGAAGAATGTGAAATTTCACATGTATCAAAACAAAAAAGCAAACAAACTTGAGACTAGAATTTGAATCTTCCTGACTGGTTTACTCCTAATTTTGCCAATCCACTTGACATGATCCTTCTCTTTGGGAGCCCGTCATACGTTTGAGTTAAACTACACCCCATTTATTTTTCACATTTAGGGGCTGAAAGCAATCCCCTAAGTTTCAGTGAGAAGATAGCACAGCATCTTTCCTACCAAGAATAATCATTAGAGAAATCGTCAGAGTTTTCCATATACCATTTCCTACAAGACATACGTATAAATCATACCACAATTGTGTAATTGAAGCCCTACTCATCAATCATGATCTACTTAACAAGTTAGCACTCTTGCCCCCCCTAGTGGTTGAATGAATACAAAATTGTGATTGTTTTACTCAGAAAGGTCAAACTTCAAGCCTGGAGTGCATGCATGTATATTCAGAAATATGCTTATAAGAGAGATACACTAACAATGGACAGTAAACAGCTCAATCCAAGAGGCTCATGAACACTTATATGAAGACCTCCATACCAGAGTGAAAAGAGATGGTTTGAATTCCGACTGCAACCCACTGGAGTGATGTAGACTCAAGCTCTTTTTTTAACATCGGAGGCTCCATTTCACCATCCCCAAAATGAGGCTGGTAATACTGACTTCATATGTTTGCCATGAGAATGAAGGAGCAGTGTGTGTGAAGTGCCTTACACAATGGATGGCACACAGCAGACCTTTAATAACCTCAGCATCCTTGCCTTCTTGCTATGTCCCCGTCACATCTCAATGGCTGCCCTCCGCAGGTCTCTCGGGCCGCCCCTCCCATGAATTCTCCCCATGGGCAGGATTTTCTGACATATTCTTACTTGGAAAAGACTTCCAATTTGTGTACAAGATGAGAAGAGCAAGCTGAGAAAGGCTCGTGCTCAATACCATTTTAGTGCAGGCAGAAGATGCTGGTTCCATTCTGACCCTTCAGATTCTAGCCTTTTCAGCGTATCCTGATTTCTTTTACAAGCAAAATGGCTTAGTTACACTGACTTGGTTTCTCCATCTCCTATAAAATCTAATTGCTACCTTTTCTCATGGGTACAACTAGAATTACCAGGACTATTTTTTTTTTAATTCCTCTACATTTCAAGTTGAATAATAATAATAATAATATGAATAGTGAATCTATTCTCTTATATATCCATGACTTAGAGCAGTGGTTCTCAAAGGGCAGTCCATGAACCCCTGGAGATTGTGAGACTCATTCTCTTAATTTCTGCAAGGTCAAAACTCTTCTCACCACAATATGTAGATTTTTTTTTGCCTTTTTTACTGTGCTGATACTTGCATTAACAGTACAAAAGCAATGGTGAGTGAAACCTCCACCTCCTTAGCATGAATCTAGGCAATGGCACCTAACCTCACTACCAGTCATTGTATTCTTTACCACCAAACACAGTAATAACAATAATTTTTTAAAAGCCAGTTGAGGGGCACCTGGGTGGCTAGTTGGTTAAGCAACTGCTTTTGGCTCAGGTCATGATCCTGGAGTCCCGGGATCAAGTCCCGCTTGGGGCTGCCTGCTCATCAGGGAGCCTGCTTCTCCCTCTCCCACTCCCTTCTCATGCTCTCTCTCTCTCTCTCTCTCTCTCACTCTCTTTCTCTCAAGTAAATAAATAAAATCTTTTAAAAATAAATAAACAAATAACCAGTTGAATTTAACAATGTCTTAGTGAAACAGTAATAGTTAATTTTATTAAATATTTAGCCTTAAGTACAAAATTCTTAATATTCTGTGACACAAACAGGAAGAGCACAAGCATACCCCACTTGGATTGCATACCAAAACACAAGAAATATCTTAAGGAAGATCACTTATGCAACTGTTTGAAGTGTGACCTGAACTAGCCACTTTTTTCATGAAACACAACTTTCACTTAAAATAACAACTCCCACAAATTACGGTTATTCAAACGGGTATTTGGCAAACATCTTGAAAATGAATAAAGTAAGCCTGCTTCTTCAAAAGGAAAACAACTGACAGGACTTGTTGACAATGATAAACTTGAGGCTTTCAAGTGAAAATAAGAATTTTGGAGTGCTTTTATCTGCCACTGTGAGCTTGAGGGCCTCCCGACACTGAAAGACTTTTTCTGAATTGATCTGTGAATATATTAACAAATACTGATACTGCAATATCTTGTAACTAAGTGAACCAATATGTTCCAAATGTAATTGCAAAATCATACATAGCTAAATGATCCACTGAAATTGCAACAAGGATTTTAATATAACGGAGTACAAAAATAGTTGATACAGTTTCAGATTCCACACTGCAACTAACTTTTAAAATGCTACCATTTGTTGAGTTTAAATTAGGATAAAAGAATATCCTCAATTATCTGAAGAGGTATTAAAATATTTCTTTCTTTTCTAACTGTATATGTTTGTAAGACCAAATTTTCTTCATTCATGTCAACCAAAACAATGTCTTAAAATGCAAAAGCAGGTATAAAAACCTAGCAGTCTTCTATTAGGACAAATACTAAAGAGGTCTACACAAATGAAAACCAATGCCATTCTTCTCTCCAATTTTTTTTTTAAATAAAGACATTTTTAGTAAAAAGTTACTTATGTTATCATATAATAGCTTTATTTTTGTTACTTCAAAGGAATTAATCAATCTTCTAACATTTCCTCAGCCTTAATTTCTAATATGGCAAATGTAGATAGAAATGATGTGCATAAACAAAGTCCCTGAGGTTTTCAATACTTTTTCAGAGTCTAAGAGTTCCAAGGTCAAATGTTTGAGAACCACTACATTAGAGCAACCAAGATTCCCCAACTCACCCACTGAAGAAGACTACCAGTAAGGATCATATCTCCCTCAGTCTGAAGTTGGAATACCAGAAACTATGCAACATAAAGCAGATACTTAAAATTCCTAAAATAAATACATGGAAAACCTCGAAATGAGAACCAAGTTTCTGAAAGTGATATTCTTTCATCACATCTGGAAATCTTGGTCCGGGAAAAAAAATGGGATGAGACTTGACAATATAAATGACAAATAGAAAGAGTAATGATATTTTTATAAAAATTCTGATATTCGTACATTCTCAATTCCATTATATCTCTTGTTTTTTGCCAAGGCCAAAATTGTATACCCCATAGGAGAAAAGATGCCTATAAAAAACAAACTACATACTGAACATTTTTCTTCTGAAAATAAAATGGTATCCTCTGTTATGACAGAATGCATGCCAAATACAGAAAGCTCCCCGGGTGAAATATCTCTTAACAGCATGCAAAGCAATTCACTGTGGGTTTATACAGTATGTTAAGGACATAAACAGTGTTCTTGAACATAAAAGTTATTCATAAGTTTTTCTCCCATGAAAAGAAGTTTGTTTTCTTACTTTTTTTTACCAAAACAGTCTAATTTACCTCCTGGTTCATATTACAAATTCCTTTCAAATTAAGACTCTAACCATGTTATCTTGTCCCTTCCCCAATATATATCTGAAGAAAGATATTAAAACTGGATTCCATTCAGGGCAATATTGTTTCTTTTTGCCGTTCCAGTGAACCCCCAAGGTATAACAGAAAAATCGAAGTTGTGCTATCTCGAGTGCTCTCACGAGAACCACTACTGGATATGCCTCAAAGAAAATAGTCAAGAAGAGGCAGAAGAGTAATTCTTTATCTACAAATAGTTCACACTGACAGCTATAGTGCTTTAGGAAACTGGCTAATGATTTGTTTTACATTAAGGTACTTAGTCAATCTGAAGTACCTCAGACTTTGTTATAATATTTGATGATCATGACTATAAGTGAGGGAAAAATTCATCTAAAATTTAGCATGAAGTGAAGCCAGACAAAATCTGTAACTCACAACAGAGGTAACTTGGTACTCCATTTCCAACCATCTAAGAAGAATGAATTGCCAGTATTAACAAATACAATGATAACTAGCTTATGGAGAGCTTTGCTTTTCAACAGTCATACTCAAAGCAACAGACCCTAGAGATCTCCTTAAAAAGCACATCTGGGAAGATGGATAGGGCTGATATACTTGTACTCCATCTAGGGATTCTTTCCATGAAGTAAAACTCAATACCCTGGACATTATATACAAAGCAAACATAAGACTCTGAAGATGGAGAGAGGAGAAACTGGCTAGAAACCTCAGGATCCATGGTAAGATGCTGGGCTTTCATTTTGCCTCATATTTTCCAGAGTTGGAGTAGAAAAACTGGAAAGTTGGGAAAACAGGGACAGACAAAAAACAAAAGTCCCAACAAAAGACTGCTTCTTCAGCCAAAGAACCAGGAGAAAGTCAACCTCAGAAGAGAGAAAACCTTCTATAATATAATAATTAACTGCTCTACTCCAGCCAAACACTGCAGGGAAAAAAAAAAAAAAAAAAATGTAGCCCTACACACAACCACACTAACACAGGCCAAGTAAAGAGCCTGGAATTCCTTCTTTCAATGCTTTAATGAGTTACCACAATACTTCCCTGATGTGTTAGAAAAAGCCAAATGGGGAGCTAGGACCTTCATCTCCATTAGTCAGCAACCAACCCTTCCCCAGCCCCCTGTGTTACCACTGGAAGCCAAAACTCTCACCTTCTACCCAGAAGAATGAAGCATCCTTCCCTATACCCACATGGTTAAACTTATGCTGACTTCAAGCTGTCTATAAAGTTATATCAAGTATAACAATATATGCAAGTTAAAAGCAAATATATATGAAAAATATATATCATGTTAGCATAAACCACAGAGGAAATCAGGAGTGGCTGTATTAAAATCTGATAAAGTAGACTTAAGATGAAAGAAAATTACCAGACACAGAAAGGGATGTTACATGATGATAAAATCATCAATCCATCAAGAAAATGTAGCAATCTTACAAGTATAAGACCAATAACAACACTATGAAATATGTTACACAAAACTGATATAACTGAAAGGAAAAATAAACAAATCCACAATTACGGTTGCTATCTTCAATAAGCCTCTTGCAAGAACTGACAGAAAACTGTAACAAAGTCAGCAAAGATAGAGAAGAACTTAACAACAACATCAGCCAACAGGATCTAATCAGTATTTTACAACATTCCCTCCAAGAACAGCAAAATACACACTTTCAAGAGCCCACAAAAAAACACAAGATAAACCATATCCTGGTCCCAAAAAAAACTCAACAAATTTGAAATAATTGAAATCAGACTGAGTGTTTTTCTGCTACGATGAAATCAAACTAAAAATAACAGAAGTATCACCCAAACGCTTAAAAACCAAACAATTACTATAAATAATCCATGAGTCGAAGAGAAAATCTCAAGGGGAGGGGAAAAAAAAAAAGAACATTAAACTGAATGAATATACAACATATCAAAATTTGTGGGACTCAGCCAAAGCAGGACAGAGAGGGAAATTAATAGCATGAAATGAACACATTAGATAAGAGGAAAAGTCTCAAATCAATAATCTAGGCTCTTACCTAAAGAAACTAGAAAAAGAAGAGTAAAATAAACTCAAAACATGTAGACAGAAAGAAATAATAAATAGTTGAAATCAATGAAAGAAAAAAGAAAAACAAGGAAAAATCAATGAAACAAAGAGCTGGTTCTTTGAAAACATCAATGAAATTAACAAGCCTCTGAAAAGACTGACAATAAAAAAAAAAGAGAGAAGACAAAAATAATATGAAGACAAAAATAAATGAAACAGGAGATTCATTCAAGACATTAAGACATCAAATGGATAATAAGGGAATATGATGAACTCCATAAACATAAATTTGACAACAAAGACGAGGTAAACTACTTTGAAAAAACATAAGCCACCACAAGTCATGCAATGCAAAACACATAATTTAAAATATTCCTAAAACTTTTAAGGCAATTAAATTCATAACTTTAAAATCCTCTCTCACACACACACAAAAGAAATCTATAGGCCCAGAAAGTTTTACTGAAGAATTCCTCAAAATGGTTAAAGAGGAATTAACAGCAACATACAATCCCTTCCAAAAAACAAAAGCGTAAGAAGGAACACTCATCAGTTCATTTTATGAAGCTAATTACCCTGATACCAAAACCAGACAAGGACAATTTAAAAAAATACCTCCATATCAATATCTTTATGAATATTGATACAAACATTCTTAACAAAATATTAGCAAACAGGATTCAACAATAAACAATATAAGGATTATACAGCATGATCTAATAAGGTTTATTCCAGGGATGCAAGGATGGTTCAATATTTGAAAATCAATCAACCAATAAAATCCACCACATTAACAGGACAAAAAAGAAAAATCACATGATTGTATCAATTGAAACAGAAAAATCATTAGGCAAAATTCAACACCAGTTTATGATAAAAATGCTCAGAAAAATATGAACAGAAGGGAATTTCCTCAACTTGATAAAGAATATCTTCAAAAAACATATAAATAACATTATACTTAATGATAAAATGATAACATAGTTAATGGTACTGGCTTTTCCTTTAAGACTAAGAACAAGGTAAAGATGTTTGTTCTCAACCCTCTTACTTAATACAGTGTAAGAAGAGGACATTAAAAAATATGCAAATTGTAAAGAAAGAAATAAAACTGTCCCTAATTCCAGAAGATATGGTTGTCTATGTAGAAAATTTCAAGGAATCTATCAAAATAACTCAGAAGTAATAAATAAGTTTAGCAAGGTAGCATGATACAAGATACACATGCAAAAATCAATTATATTTTTATATAAGTGATGAATGTGCATACACTAAAATTAAAACAAAACAAAACAAAACAAAATAAAAACACAATATCATTTACAACCACACTCAGGAGAGTGAGAAAAAAAGATAAAATACTAGTAGGTGTAAATCTAAGAAACATATACAGGAAGAATATGCTGAACACTATGCAATACTGATTAAATAAATTTTAAAAGATCTAAAGAAATGGAAGGACATATTGTGATCATAGATGAACAATCAGCACAGTACAGATGGCAATTTTCTCCAGATTTTTATATAAATTCAATACAATCCCTATCAAAATCCAAGCAATGGGGCATCTGGGTTCCTCAGTCAGTTAATCTTTCATTCGAGTCTTTACTTTGGTTCAGGTCATAATCTCGATGTTGTGAGATCGAGCCCATGCTCAGTGGGGAGTCTGCTGGAGATTCTCTCCTTCTCCCTTTGCCCTTCCCTCTACTTGTGCACACACAATGTCTCTCACTCTCTCTCACCTACATATAAAGATCTTTAAAAAAAATCCAAGCTACATTTTTTATAGAAATATACATGATTACTTTAATTTTATACAGAAAGGCAAAGAAACTGGGATAGCTGAAATTATTTAAAAAAAATAATAAAGTGAGAATATACTGTCTAAATAGATTAGTACACAGACTAAAATTCCAAGAATTTCTAGGAAACAAAGAACCTTGAGTTTGTTAATGATTTCTTAAATAAGACACCAACAGCATGGGTATAAAAAAATATATCAATAAAATAGCAAAATGAAAAACTTTTGCTCTTTAAAAAAAAAAAGAAAAGAAGTAAATGAAAAGTCTGGCTACAGACAGAAGAAAATACAATATTTGTATCCAGAATGTAAAAGATTTCTTAAACTCAAGAAGGCAATCTGTTTTTTAAAACTGGCAAAAGATTGTAGTTAAATCATAGAAGAAGATATATAAATGACAAGTACACATATGGATAAAACCCTCAACATCATTATAGTCATTATAGCAATAAAAATAATCAAAACCTTAATGAGATATCCTTATTCACTCAAAAGAATACCTAAAATTTAAAAACAAACAAAAAATCTGACATTACCTAATGTTGGCAAGGATGTAGAGGAACTGGAACTCTCTTACCTTCTTATGAGCAAAGAAAAATGGTGAAGCCAGTTCACAGAACAGTTTGGCAGTTTGTTATAAAGTTAAATGTATACCTGTTATATGACGCCAGCCATTTCATTCCTAAATATTTGCTTAAGTGAAATGAAAACCTATCCATACAAATACTTTTACCCTAATGTTCATAGCCGCCTTATTTGCAATAACCAAAAAATTAAAGGAACCTAAATGTCTTTCAAGTGGGGGATGGATGAGCGAATTTTGATGGATCTATACAGTGGAAGAGTATTCTGCAGTAAAAATACACAAATTATAGATTCAGCAATAACATGGTTGAATCCCAAAAGCATTATGATAACTGAAAAAATCCAAACTCACGCACACAAAAGACCTACTATCTGATTTCATATGTATAAAATTCCAGAATAGGCAAAATTACAGTGAAAGAAATCAGAGCAGTGGTTGCTGGAGGTAGAGCAAGGAAACTGATGGTTATGGAACAGGAGGAAAGGGACGCCTGGGTGGCTCAGTGGGTTAAGCAGCTGCCTTCGGCTCAGGTCATGATCCCAGTGTCCTGGGATCAAGTCCCGCATCAGGCTCCTTGCTCAGCAGGGAGCCTGCTTCTCCCTCTGCCTCTGCCTGCCTCTCTGTCTGCCTGTGCTCACTCTCTCCCACTCTCTCTCTCTGATAAATAAAAATAAATTTAAAAAAAATTTAAAAATCTAAAAAAAAAGGAACAGGAGGAAACATCTTCTGTATCATGACTATGGTGATGGCTTCATGATTGTGTAACATTGTCAGAATTTACCAGATCGTTCACCTAAAGCTGGAGAATTCACTGTACCTCAGTAACACCTCAATGAATTTGATTTTTTTTTAAGATTTTATTTTTATTTATTTGACAAAGAGAGACACGGCAACAGAGGGAACATAAGCTGGGGGAGTGGGAAAGGGAGAAGCAGGCTCCCCACTGAGCAAGGAGCCTGATCGGGGGCTGGATCCCAGGACCCTGAGATCATGACCTGAGCCAAAGGCAGACACTTAACAACTGAGCTACCCAGGTGCCCCTGAATTTGATTTTTTTTAATTCTAAAGTTAAACTAGTCTAGTCTTGGTGGGAGCAGTATCAGGAATTAATCTTCTAATAAATGTTTCAGTTTCATTTCTGCCAGTGGTAAGCCTCTCCCTCTCTGATTTCTCTTTTTCTCAGAGGATTAACAGTCCCTCAGCAATGAATTCTAGGAAATACACTGTTCGTGTGCCTCCAAGGTAGACACCGAACATATTTGGTCAACCCTGGCATCAGGCGGAGAACAAGTGTGTTGTGAACAGTGGTTTTTAGGAAGGATTACACTGCCTCAAGCATCCATCCTCACTGAAAAAGAATACAAAGATTTGGATAAAAGGGTCAGGGGGAAGAGTACCCAAATCTCATTAATACAGCATTTATTTATTATTTATAGCATTAGAATACATTCCGATTCTAAAATAACCTTGGTTCCCTCGTTCCTTTCCCCATCCAATCTAGCCCAATCCTACTCCCCCTTAACCACACTGAATTCTTGTAACGTGTAAAAATTAAAGGAAAAAGAGTAATCAATCTTTAGAAACCAAACACTAACCACTGAATTATAGTGCATGTTACGTGTAAGGGTACTAACTAGCCTTGTTTTTCTTATGTGTGAAATTCTTTTTTTTTTTTGTTAAATGTTTTATTTATTTATTTGACAGACAGAGATCCCAAGGAGGCAGAGAGGCAGGCAGAGAGAGGAGGAAGCAGGCTTCCCGCTGAGCAGAGAGCCCGATGTGGGGCTCGATCCCAGGACCCTGGGACCATGACCTGAGCCGAAGGCAGAGGCTTTAACCCACTGAGCCACCCAGGCGCCCCTTATGTGTGAAATTCTTGAAGTGATGTCCTGAAAGCTATTGGTCTCCTTTTTAAAAATATGTAAATATTTTTCAAAATTATACATATATGTCATTTTTTCAATACCATTCATTAAATAAACAACTACCTTTATCTTTCAAAACTCAAAAGCCAGACCCACTCTGTCCTACCAGAATATTCTCTGAGTAGAACAGACTTACAGCAGAAGAACAAAACACCGAAAGACAGAGGAGCGTGTCTGAATGTCATTAACGCACGGATGGAGTTACATCTGAGTCACTGCATCTGCTCTGCATTCCTACAGCAGACCAGAGATGAGGCCAAGAAAAAATTCAATTCCCTCGAATTCCCATACTTACCTTTGCAGAAGTGAGGTATCTCCCAGGTTCCTCACAGCAAATCTGTAAGGCCCACAAGTTTCATCAGGAAAAACGAGGACTTGCTGCTAATGGTGAAGATATCACCAGTCCTGCTACATACAGCAGGGAGTGTGCAAAAAGGGGATGATGGGGTGACTACTACTGTTCTGACTATAGCCCCCATTAAAGATGGGCACCTAGGGGCGCCTGGGTGGCTCAGTGGGTTGAGCCTCTGCCTTCGGCTCAGGTCATGATCCCAGTGTCCTGGGATCGAGCCCCACATCAGGCTGTCTGCTCCGCAGAGAGCCTGCTTCCTCCTCTCTCTCTGCCTACATATGATCTCTGCCTACTAAATAAACAAAATCTTGAAAAAAAAGAGAAAAAAGGCCGGCACCCAAAGGATGCTCAAACAACAAAGCAGACTGGGGACCACTCCTGGGAATCGAGTTCTCAAAGCAGAAGCCCCACCCCCACCACGCCCAAATTCTCTTCCACTTGAAAACTGCTACCTTATAAATGTCACTGCCTCTCAATTCTTTCTCCTTTTTTTATCTATTTCCCACATCACAAAAATTTGAAAAACCAAGTATCTGCCTGGGATTGGAATGCTCAAAACTCCCTGAGAGTACTGTGTGAAATGTTGAGTTAGATGAAATGGGTTAAAAGGAGAAACAGAGCATGTTATACTTTTGATTATTTCTGCAGCCACCAGGTTTTCATTAAGCCTCGGGACATGTGGGTTTGTGATTATTTTCATGACAACAAACACTAAAACAGGGGAACAAGATCTGTCCTTTAAAGAAATCCAATCTTCTAAAATTTCTCCACATTATCCAATACACTGCTCTCGCAGATTTTCTTACAACTCTGTTATTCCATTTCTGGAAACTCTACAGATGTGTTGATCATAGGGGGCTTATGCTAAAAAATTTTGTAGTTTAGACTAGAGTCCCATTATCAAGTAGTGATTTCAGATCTGACATAAATCTTAAAAACCTGAGCAGATCATGGGATATAGATAATAAAGCAATGTTATGTGTATTCTAATGCCGAAGGTTGGTAACTTTTGGCCTGTATCATCTTCAAGCACTTGTATTACTTGTATTCTGGTTTAACAGGTTATTGATCTTGTTAAAGATCATTGAGAAAACACGTTCACAATAAAATCATTCAAGCAACCTTCCTGCCAGTTCTCTTCCCAACTTTCCCTTCTTAAAAAGTTACTCTAATTTTCAACCTCTGATTCCTTTTCTTTCCTCTAGAGATATATCCACTGATTCTAACCACTTTTTAATACTTTCTAAATTTCCAGAAGAAGCAACAACTGTGTATCTACCCTCATGAAAACACTGTATAGATTCACACATGTCATCTACTTTAAGCCAGATCAAAACCAAAAACAACAAAACCCTACAGTAAATATTATTTCCACTTTATAAATGAGGAAACTATGACCTACAGATATCAACTCATTTTTTTTCCCAATGTAGCAAAGTGTCTAGATGGCAGAAGGTTCAACCAGTTCTAACTTACTTCAAAACCCAACACCTATCTTCGTCATCATGGTAGGTATTGAGCCACTCAAGTTAAAACTATCATATTTTGATATTCATACATTCTACTTATATCTCTGCTTTGTCCAGTACAGAGAGGCCCATCTGGCTGACATTTGCAAATAAAATGTTTTGAATTCACATGTTCTGTGTCTATTTCATAAAGACAACTGACAATCTAGCTTTCCATCAAGTCTCTGAATCGAGGACCTCTTCCAACACTAATACGTGGCCTCGTCCAATACTAATAAACACAAGGCTTTGGGCATGTATTTTTTTAGAGTGCATCAAGAGGACCAAAACGTAGTAAAACCAAATTTTCAAATAGGCAGTTATCTGATACCAAAAAGTTGAATCAATAATAGGAGGAAAAAATGTTTCTTCTCTGAAACAGACGGAATTACCAGACGGAAGAAAGAGTTCAAGAACAAAGAGTGTCAAGTTCATAATTTGAGGGAAGAATGTAGGCATCCGATGGTCAGTGTGCTACTTAGAACAGGTGGTGTGCTGGCTGGGACGGAATGCTTCGCCCCCACTCTGATGATTTTCTCTTCTCGTGTGCTCTACCACATCCTCATTTCCCTTCAGTGTCATCAGCTTAAAAACGTGGGAGGGAAAAATAGAGCTTTGTAAATAATAAATGCTCAATAAGCTATCAATTGTTGACTAGATTTAGTGAAAACTACTCATCCTTATCTCGATGTAAGAGCTTATTTTAAGGAAGATCATACCTATGCTCACCACTATTATTTTATAGATGAGAATTAAAAAAAAAAATACCGAGAGGTTAAAATTTTCCCAAAGTCTTAAGAGGGCAAGAAGAGTGTCTACTCTCTGTCAGACAGAGGTTAGGCTAGAGAATGTATGTTCTTTATAAAAGGTATGTCAACTTATAGGTTCTCTTTTTCACAAAAAATGATTCGTTGTAAATATGTACATTAACAGATGATATTGGCTTAATGTTCAGAAAAATAAGCAGAAGACAATGAAGGAAAGGGAAAAGCTAACACGGATTTTCTTGCTTGAGAGGGAAAAAAGGCTGCTGGTGCTAACATGGGTCCTTACATTGGCAGCAAGTCATCTCACTCCGTAACAAGACTCAGTGGTCTTCTTAAGAAGTGGCCTGGAGCAAAACAACCCACTAGATGAGAAGAGAGAGTCACAGGACCAACCAGCAAAGTGAAATTTTAATAGCTCCGACTAAGGGGTACAGATGCTCATTTTTGTCGATCCTCTCCAGGCAATATACCTAGATGATCAGTTATATCTTTCTGTAACCACCACCAAAGTGCCAGATTCACTGAGTGCACAGTCTTACACTAGGCAGTGACTCATTAACAATAGCCTTTCCTACACACACAGTGGTTTTTTTTTTTTCTTGTTTTCTCCCTTCACAGATACAACAAAGAATATCAAAAGGACATCAATTTCTATTTAGTCAAGAGCTCTAATCTTTCTTATTATTATGTTCAAGTGGCCAACATATAAAGAGCCCTGTTCTGCTATAAGAGTTTAATATCTAAATAAGCACTATATCATCAGTAAGAATTCTGATTAGTTTATAAATCTTGATTTATAAAACCTTTGTCAATTCCCATATCTATTTTCTTGTCCACAATCAAAGTGGGGGAAAAATATAAGTAACTGTCTAAATCTCATGCAGTTGGGGTGCCTGGGTGGCTCAGTGGGTTAAATCTCATGCACTTTGTCTGTGAGTCCATAGTTTCTATACTAATTATTACAGTCAGAAAAGTGATACAATCAGTTTATTACTGCAACTAAAAAAGGCTACATTTACATTATTAATAAGTTTATACTTTATATATTGTTATTTCTGTGCCTGGAGAGAATGCAAGTGGCATTACAAAAGTAACCTTTTGTTACAAACAGGAAAAAAAAAAGGAAAAGGGAAATTATTTATCAAACACCTTTAAAACCTGTTTTTGTAGAAATACACAGCCAAGGCTACAATGTGTGAGCCAATGACAATCCCAAGAAAACAGCAGAAGTCATCCAATCACACCTACTCATTCCTGTTCAATTATTTCTTAATCATCTGAAGAAAAAAAATACACCTTTCCCACAATAACCTATATCCATAAGGTATATTGCTAACCCAGATTTTGACAACATTACAAACAATTTAGGGACAGGGCTTTTCTCTGGAATGTCTATTTCAGGATGGTAGAAAGAAAAAAAAGGGAGAGGCATAAACCAGATCACTAAACAGGAAGGATTTGACATAGAGACAAATTAGCACATTACTTCCTAGTTCAATACAGCACTCTTTCTGCTTTGGCTCTTCTATGCAAGCAATCTTGTTCACCTACACACATACTGTGCACCTACTATATATAGTCAAGTTCTAGGGATAGAAGATGACTATAATGGAGAAGGGTTTGTGTTTTTTTGTGTTTTTGTGTTTTTTGTTGTGTGTTTTGTTTTTTGTGGTTTTGTGTTTGTTTGTTTTTTTTACTCATTTCTTCCATTTAATCTTTTGAAATGAGTTACAATTTGGTAAAAAGGAATTCATTAGATTTCCACCCAAGGTCCACTTGTACGTCCTACAAACCTGGATAAGAAAGGAGCACACTTAATCTTACACAAAGGAAATTTTCAACCTACATGCTTGGCAAGATGAACTGATATAATCTGGAATGATGAAAGGGTCATCAAAGCAGTAACTTTTGTGTGGTTTGCTAGCCAGATCCTTGAATGTAATAAACCCAGCACTCTTTCTTGGTTTTCCTCAGGCTTTGTCTCGCTGGAAGCAGCGTTACTCACACAAGTTTTCATTTTGGAAATGTTCTACCAGTGTAAAAGAACTCCATCTTGTGGATTGCCATGACCATGGCATTCAGACCTCACCTTTCTTCGAGTCTATAAAGACGGGCCAGCATCAGCCTGATCCCTTCCAATCTTCACAGTCTGGAGAATGTTTGTTTCCCACTGGATGTTCATCCCCATACGCATCCCTCTGTGTAGGGATATAAAAGTGCCTACCCCCTCCCAATGTCAGCATTTCTACCACCAGGATCAGACCTAGCCCACCAAGACCAACACTGCTCCAAGTCAGAGGTAGCTGGTTTCTTGAGGGTGGTGTGGGTGGCACACCAGCCTTAATCATTTTTAATTCCATGGGCGTTTCTAAGAGGGAAAATATTAAACTTAGTGAGGACGGTTCTTTAAAGTAAACTATGGGCAAGTGGGGACCAAGGGGCCTCCCGTCTTACTTGGGCCTCTGTCCTTCTGCTCATTCTTCTTCTGTTTCATTTCTGATGATGGTAATGATGCATCTATACCCTTCAACTCAAACACATCTAAGACATACCCTGTTCTAACAATAAACACTCAACCAGACAGTGAAAATCTTCCATTTTGATCCCATGTTTTGAAAGCTCAAAACTTATAGGAACTTCTCCCCACCCTTCCCTTCATACAGGAACAATCTCTGATATCCAGTATTTCTTTCTGGCAGCATCCCAGTTTCTTGCCTTTTGTGGTTGTCAGAGCCTTGAATTCAAAGCACACTCTGCTTGTCTAAAGGGAAGTTATTAGATGTTAAATGCATGAACCCAATAACTGGAGCTTTCTTCCTGGTATAATTCACAAATTTAAGACAGATGGAAGAAAAAGTTGTTGGAAACGTTTTATCCTAAGGACAAATGCAAATGTAACACCATAGAAACTGCTGCTCTGAAAATAGGTACATAAATACTACCAAACAATCCAGAATATGTTTTGTGTCATGGCTAAAAATGTATAATAAGGAAGACCTCAACATGCAGTAGAACTAGCACCTTACTTTCTAGTTTAGTAGGTCACTACTTCTGTTCTACCAAATGTACCTATAAACATACTCTTTTGTAGAACTTATAAGACACGTTCCTCTCTATCTCTTACATTTTTATGAAAATCATATAACTGAAGCTACATCAATGAGAATCTTTTACTTACTATGAATTACCGAATATTAAACTTTAAAATATTTTAACAGAAGATAGCTCACTAAATTATTAACCCAGAAGAATATCATAAAGTATCAGCTGAACTTTTTAAAGGAAAGTGTATTTTTGCACTCCTAAATATACCACATGATCAGGTTTACAAATATTCAAGGGTCCTGCGACTATGGAGCACGAGGGTGTAAAATATAAGCGTCCACCAACAAAATCTCATCTTTTCTTGTTCCAGGTTAATCATCATCAGAAAAATACTGTCTGTCTACATTAGTACTAGCTAGTTAATATTAACATTACCCAGAAATTTGTTGAAATAATTTGAACAACAATAAAGTAAACACTTGTGACTGAATTTAACCTCCTAACGATAAGCCATCACTTGTGCCTTGAGGATCTTTTTAGCTCAATCAAAAAGATTAAAAAAAAAAAAAAAAAAAACCTACTAGGCTTGCTTTCCCTGCTTGAGACTTTCAAAAGCTATGGTAATTTGAAAAATACAGACTTGAGCTATGTAGCCCTTCCCTGTCTAGCCTATTTGTGCATGTGGATGCTTCTGCAGATGATTTTAACTTTGTATGTTCAGGCATAACTAAAAGGATAGTATGTAACCAGTTTCTGCCCCCAAATTACCTACAGTAAAAGACATCCTTTGTCTTATAGAGCCAGCTGCTATCTACTGAGGTTGGTGATACTTATTTTGCTCCAAAGTAGGCACTCTGTTTCTGATTGCTGTATTCCATCCTGGTTTAACTGCTCCCTCTAAGTTTTTATGCAACCCTTGAAGCTCAGCTTCCTGGAGTCCTTCCTATGTTACCACTGATAATGTTAGTTTCACTCACCGGTAATTTTTTTTTAAGTAACATTACAATTCAAACCATCTTATGTTGAGAGAAATAGATGGGATAAAAAGGTTTTTACTAGAAAATCCTGGGGGAAAAATACTTTGCTTTCGGAAGAAAAAATACATGCATGAAAAAATAACTTCCAAGGGAATATGGGAGGAAACCATAGTCTTGGTGCACCTACCATACCATATTTATCAGAGAACACTGATTTATTCCAAGCAAAAACAAGGAAAAAATAAAACATTCGAACTCACCCTGGAATACCCTCAGATTAAAAAAAAAAAAAAAAAATGTGCTACTATTCTATGAGATGCATCTAAAACTAAAATGTCAGCCAAGAATGTAGACGTCACTCATAAACTTTCCTTTCTCATTAACTTCCACATAAAGTTACCTTGCATTTTCAGTGAAAACAGAATCCTCAGTCACTTTAGTAGAAGTGTGGTTTGAGAGTAAATCATCTGAATGCTCAATATTATAATAATTTCATTCCAAACCTTTGAACTAATTATACATAATTCTTCCTTCTTTGATACTCTTCATAAGCTAACAGGACATCATCTAGAACAGGATTTTCCAGCGTGTGGTCTGGAGACTACCTGCACCAGAATCTGGGGTGCTTGATAAAACTAGAATCTTGAACCCCCACTGATCTACCAAACCAAAATCTCTGGAAGGCAATGCATACATCCGTATTTTCAGTAATCACCCCAGGTAACATACATATGTCAAATGAAGTCTGAGAACCACTGATCTAGAACTTGAAAGATCGATAAATGACTTCAGAAGACCTTTTTTTATTCTTTTGTCTCAAGTGTGTGAACCACATTGAGAAGTTTCTTTCCATTATTAAAGCATAATGAGAATCTATCTAAAACAATCTATTCAGAAATGTAAGTGGCAAGCTTCAGGTTTTTATTGACAGCACTTGTACATGTTTTTAATTATAGTAAATCAAGTCCTGGGTCAAAAAGCACACAGTACACCGAAAGGAAAAGTTTTTCTCAGTAGAAGGATCTCCTCCTCCTGGTAGATAAGAATAATCACACGAGTCAATGCAACTTCTATGCAAAAAAAAAAAAAAAAAAAAAAGTGAGAACACACTTCCATGCCTAAGAAATTAAACTGCCTTCATTAATGATCAAAAAATGAATGATTTTCCATAATAGGCTGACCTCAGCACTTTCTGTATATTACACCCAACATAATGTGTCTTTGGGGACCACTTGTATGTAAATTTGCTCTTTGAGAGAAGAAAAGCAGCCCATAGAACGTCATTCAATATGTCAACTATAAGAGTAGTGATTTAAAGGAAAAAGTGGCAGAGATCTTCCAAAAGCACTGTATAAAATACATATGCATGAGTATGTATATCTGCATATGCTCATGGGTATAAATTCAGACTTCGTTTCAGAGATCGTGCACGCCCATATTTTCACTTTTTTAAAAGAACTACAAAGTGCCATCACTGCCTATGGCATGCTTCTCATGTCGGCCTGCCTAGCATCTCTGTTCCCTTCTTGTAACCATAACTCATGCCTCTTATGGAGAGCAACCCCTCTAAAGTCTACGTGGCTCTGGTAGAACACACCATCATCATGCTGTCTTTCAAAGGGTAGCCCAATTCAAGATGACCTAACTGGAATTTCACTCCCAAGAATCTGAACCTAGAGAAAGGCCATACAGGATAGTGACAGTTGGAACTCAACCATCCCAGTCTTCCAGGAAATGGATTCTGACTGAGAGCCCTTGAGCCATCCTAGTTCCTGCCCGGTTGAAGCTTTGCTGTTTAGGTTTTCCTTCAACTTCTGTGAGTCACCTACCACTTCCAGTATCTTTCATTTTTCTTCCTGCTAACCAATAGATTTCTCTTACCACCAACTAAAACCCAACTGGTATGGGTAGAATATGCTGAGAACACACCTTTTTTTGATCCACTATTTGTAGGGCACTATTTCTCAGTGAGAATTTAAACCATTACGAAATCCCAGCACTTGCTAATAAGAACCTTTTAAATTGATGGAAAGTCAAAAGCCACGCTTGCATTTATCCTGCTAGCCTAACATGAAACCCTATAAGCACTTTGTCTATTTTCTACCAAAGGGCTTGACATCTCTTGTTATTAATGCCCAACAGAGATATAAATGCCCTTGTCTCTTGTGACCTGCATGTCAAATACTTTATTGCCCATCTCACGGGTAGCATAAATAAATGCATGTATGCCTATGTACTTATGATGATTTTTAAAAAGTCATATATGCCCTTCTACATCAAGTGTGTGACTTTTAGCTTAGAGTATGTGCAAATACCTCAGTAACACGGAAAGGCACAGTTTCATTCACATGCTTAACCATATCCACAGTTACATGCCCAATTCAAAAAGTACATCTATGCGCTGCAATAAACAAACACATGCATATTATAAAATACACATAAATACGGAAGTCCCTCGATATAAATATACTCCCACTTATCCCCAAATCTCCGCTCTACTACTTCCACTAAGACCTTGGGGTGTTAACTTTGATTCAGCATCTCAGAAGTCACTCGTTCATGCTAGTGGTTTGGAAGAAGCCTCTAAGCGAGGGGCTAGGAGAGTTAAAATAGATTAACAGTTAAAAATCTCCCCCTCAGAAATAAATAAATAAATATCAAAAACTGAGCTATTTTCTAAGATCTCTGTCAAGGCAGCTACAGAAAACAAGTATGGTCATATTTAACATGGAGAAGATGAATCAAAGAAAATTTAAATGACTTCCTAATAGCTGAGAAAAAGAACAGTTGGGAGAAGTATTTTACATTTTTAAGAGACAAACTCTGAAATACCATCTAGCCGATTCAGATGTGAACAAACATCATTTCATGATATCAACACTTGAGTCAAAATCACTGGTAGCTATCCATTAGTAGACTCTATAAGAATACCCTGCCAAGAACACGTTTTGGCATCATTTGAGTTAAGAAGAGCACTTGAAACAAAAAATATTGTGTAACTTAATGTTTTTCATCAATATAAACTTGACCCTACATTAGGTGCTCTCTGTGTATGCAGGGGTAGAGGGTACTCGAAGAATCTCTGTACCTTCTGCTTAGTTTTGTTTTGAACCTAAAATTGTTAATAAAAACAAATAAAATCTCCTTAAAAAATAGGCTCTATGCTTCAGCTCTCCTATCTGGACATCCTCAATTCTGTCCACTGTCCCCACTTCAGTTACCTCCTTTATCCCCCCGTCTTCCAAATTCCTCCCGCGGGGCCACGTGCTCCCTCCAGAGTCTCCCCTGACCCCCAGCTGTCTGCTAAACATCTCCATCTGCACACCCCGTCGGCAGTTCACATCCAGTGAATCTTGGGGGAATCTAAGAAGCATGTTTCTTCTCTTCTTCTGTTTTCCATATTCCCCAATCTTGTCTTCTCAAAACGCAGCTGATCTGTCACCACCTTGCCCACACCCTCCTCCTCTCTCTCCAGCCAAATTAGTGGCCAAATTGTAGGAATTTTACTCAATGTTATGTAATCTTTCCCCATCACCATGTCCCCAGCTACTTCTCTGGTTCCTACTCATACTACCTATTATTGTACTGTATTGTATTGTTACACTGTGGATATTACAGGAGCCTTCAAACTGCTCTCCACCACTTCCCCTTCACTTCCGGGTCACTCCCCATAATGTCACTTATTTAATTACTTCTTGAACACAATTCAACTGGGATACTCTTCTTTATTGCCACTCTGAAGCTCCTCGTATGTGCTGTGATGAAGCCAGCTGAAGTTTTCACTCTTCTTCCCCCCTTCCCCAAATGTGCCATGTCCATGTCTTTACGTCTATATTTTCCTCTGTTCAGACTGGCATTCTCTCCTTCCGATTTCTCTGTGCTCCAGTACTAAGTATTCTCTAAGATTCCCCTCCCTAAAGTCTTCCTTGATGCCTAGGATGGGAGACGGGAGTTATCATTCTTACCACTCTGCCCTCTGAATGCCCACCTGCCTCTTTCCCCTTCCCCCTCTCCCTTTCTTTCTCAATATCTCCCTTTTATGTTCACTGGTTTGACCGTTATTTCTATAACCGCCCCCCCCGCCGAGGTTGTCCGGGCTTACTCATCTATGGGCATGGATGGGTCTCATTCGCAGTAATAACTTAGAAGTCACCAACTCCTGGGCTGTCGTGGGATTTCTAGGCCCAAACAAATGGCCGGTATTGTTCTAAGACTCTAAAATGTTTCCCATACACAAGTAAGTAAGCCTTTTCTCACTACAATTTTTATTTTGATGCCCTCCTATATTTCCATGGAGCTCAGATATAAATGCATTTAGGGCTAAAGCAGTAAAAAATATAGAGAGAGATATAGATATAGATATAGATATATCTATGTATCTATATAGATATATAGATCTCTATATCTATATTTATAGATATACAGATATCTATATATATAAAGAAGAAACATTATCATCCTATGCTCAGAACTATTCTGTCCCTCAATGCCCAAGACCAAGTCAAGCTCAGAAGAGCTTGATTCTTCTTTCCTGGGGTAAACTCTCTCTTGGGAGGCTCATCAATTTTCACGAAATATACTTGCCCTGGGCTTCCCCAACCAGTCTACCAGCTGTGCTCCCTATCTGTCTACACTTCTGCCCAGACGCAAACTGTAGTCACTATCCTGTGTTCTCCTATGAATGCCCCAAAATCCATGTTTAAACCATCTATATCCTCCCCAAAACATTATTTCTAATACACAACTATCTCTAAATGGTAAAATAAAATAAACAAGTAACCCAAGTTAAGGATTATTTAACAATATTTAAAAATTAATCTAAATATTTATACACTTTATGTCAGATAACCCAGGCCCATAACTATTTGAGCCTAGTTCTACATAAAGATTCCTTCCTTCTCTATTTTTCTAATATTCACACTCCCTTAAAATGGCAAGTATCTCTTGAAATCAGTTTAAAAAGATGAGCACAAGAACTTGGTACCTAGTTTACAGGGTTGTTATTAAACATAATACATACAAAGTACTTAACAGAGATTCTGGCATATAACCGGTACTAGATAAATGTTAGTTTATATTATTCTCATTGCAAAAGCAAGATTTACTTATAATTATTCCAAAACAAGTTCTATAAAGAAACACCCTCAAAAGCAGCTATTTCTTAAATTAACCATAAAAGAATCACATATCGTGTACATTGCCTAAATTCTTTCTCAATAATTTCCTCCAATTTCCATTGAAGTTATCCATAGCTTTTAATTATTTGCCTCCATTACTATAATAAAGGGCAGTTACCAGAAAAATCAAACCAAAGTTAACCACAGACAAATGAATGCTTTCAGTCATCAAAGAAAATGACTTCAACAAGTTCCCAGACTCATTAACTATACCATTGTTCTACCTAGATCTCTGAAATAAACTCAGAATAGGGATCTAGGTTTCCATGTGAGATGTCCCCCAAACCTCCCCCTCAAACAGAGCTTTAATGTCCCCTGAGACATATGGGGAAAGAGAACTCGAGAATTTCAAGTAAAATTATCGGAGACTCTATAAAAACAAAGCTTAAGTGACATGGCAGCTTAAATTGCTGGAACCAATACGATCGAAGAGGACCCCAAGGAAGGGACATTTCACAATCATGTAGGAAATGGTACATCCTCTCTCCTACACACAAACATATAATTGGAAAAGCAGACTGAAAACCTTCCCTTCCACCATTGACCTTGGGAGAAGAAGTGGTGGCCAAACTTCATCCTCAATATTTGCCACAACTTCTGATCTTTTTAACACCTGGTCCGCCTGCAAACAAACTAAATGAAACTTAATCCACTTACTTTCTCTCCATTCAACTTACACTGCTCTTCCATGACATTTCCTACCCCCCCCCTCCTCGGAACAGATTAGGCAGCTCCTCTCAGGTCCTAAGGACAGTCTGACAAGACGACAGACCACTGGCGTGTTGAAGACATCTTCACACAACGCTTCTGTCTGGCTGAGACTCCAAGGCCAAAACCAGAAAGGGTATCCAAGCCAGCTACAAAGTCTATTATTCACATCGGGTACTGTGGTGGGAATACAATGGTCCTCTGAACTCAAACCATTCTCATTGCTAACTTCCGAACAAATACAGGATGATTACGCTGATCAAACCGAACGCTGCCATCCCCCACAGCTTCCATCACCGCACCTTGCGTAACCGCTCTCTGGGAAACTGGCAGAGAGATGAATCATAACCAACAGAAAAAGAACAGTCTTCACTTCTGACGGCGTTAAAATGCTTTTCAAAGGTTAAAACCATTATAAAAGTTAAAATGTTAACTTCAAACTTAAAAAGAAAAAATATCTAAGGCTGAGTGAATACTAGTGAGCTAGTTTGCAAACATGAGAAATTGGTGAACAGAATTAAGTCTTGAAAATATAAAATCCCAATCATAAGGCCACCATATAGAAAATAATGTATTCTTATATTTTCAGATATTCTTGATAGACGATAACTATTCTATCAAAACAAATAAGACAGAATTTCATAAACCATTAACTTTTAGGGGTCTTGGGTATTACGCAACAATCTCTCATACAGCAAAGAGTAAAGAAATGACTAGTCTAAAAGTTGGGTTAGAGAAAAGAAGAAAAATGTAGGCAGAATGTATATTCAATCTACATTTGGCACATGCATTAAAAGAAAAAAAAAAATCTACTTCCAATGAATTTTGAGGCAATTTCTTTACAACTTTATAAAGGTAACCCAGGCCCAGAGTAGTAACTCTTCTTTTACCTGCAAAGCAGTTTTTGGAGTTCTTACCTCTTTACACAAGTAGGTGCCTGTTTGAAAAAAGGACACTGTGATCCTATAAATTTAACAACCATTTTGTTTTCCAGTATTATGAAGACACATTAAACCCAACAGTAAAACTGTATGCAAACATCACTGATTAGAATGAAATCTACAAGAAAATGAATTGTCTACGTGTGTAAGGTAACATGTGAGGGAATTCTACATATTACATTAAATTTTAATTAAGATTAGGGGTGCCTCGGTGGCTCAGTGGGTTAAAGCCTCTGCCTTTGGCTCAGGTCATGATCCAAGGGTGCTGGGATCAAGCCCTGCATTGGGCTCTCTGCTCAGCAGGAGCCTGCTTCCCTTCCTCTCTCTCTGCCTACTTGTGATCTCTGCTGTCAAATAAATAAATAAAATCTTTTTTAAACTAAATAAATAAATAAATTGTAATTAACATTAAACATGAATAATGTATTAGAAAACTTTTTTTTTAAATTAGTGCATGACTCATTCCTGTTGCCTCTGTTATTTTTAAAAATTAGTGAAAAATATCAATATGTAGCCCACTCAACCATGACTCATTGGGACACTGAGTTATTTCCATAATCTGAACAATATCTTTAACATGTAACCTGATTATAATAAGGCCATCATAAAAGACAACAATACCATGAAAATGTGACTTATATGTGCAAATACTGAGTTGTCTCTCGAGTACGATGATCAATCGAGCTTTGATTACAGAAGTAGGGCCTACAATTGTTATAACCTGAGTTTAGCCCCAGTTGGAAAAACATAATAATCTGCAAGATTTAATGTATCTTGTTTTCTATTGTCAGGAAACGAGAATACTGCAACTCAACGTATTTCCTTTTAAGCTTCCACTGCCAGTAACTTTAGAGGAAACTTTATTCCAAGTGTGTAATCTTATTCAGTTCATGTATTTGAAAAGATTCTTTTAAGCTTCTCTCCCATGGTCTTTGTTCTTATCTTTCATTAATGACTTAACTGATATTATCCTAATATGTGATATGCTCAAGTCCTTTCAGAAGAAAGTGAAAGGGTGGGGCGCCTGGGTGGCTCAGTGGGTTAAAGCCTCTGCCTTTGGCTCAGGTCAGGATCTCAGGGTCCTGAGATCGAGCCCCGCATCGGGCTCTCTGCTCGGCGGGGAGCCTGCTTCCCGCCCCCCCTCTGCCTGCCTCTCTGCCTACTTGTGATCTCTCTCTCTCTCTCTCTGTGTCAAGTAAATAAATAAAATCTTTAAAAAAAAAAAAAAAAGGAAGGAAGGAAGTGAAAGAGAGAGACTGCAACAAGAAGAGAAAGCAAACGAAGAATGAGGAGGGAGGCGGACAGGTGGGCAGAAGGCAGGACCGTGTGCAGACACCAAGACGCACCTGACCCTCAGAACGGTCCTACCTCTGCTATTCTGTTTGTGAAAACAACTCTAGACTCTTTCTAAATCAGTACCTGTTGACAAGGTCCTGTGCTTTGTAAAATGGAGGCAATGACAATGCTGTATAAACTATAAGAACAGCATATTTAAGAAGAACCATAATAACCAACTTTACTGAATACTTACTGTGTCCCAGGCACTGTACAAAGTGCTTATGTGGATTATTCACGCTCACAGTAACCCGAGCAACAGGTTCTACTGTAACTGAATTAGTTATTATTGTCACCATTTTACTAATGAAGAAATGAGACTTAAAAGTAGTTTCACGACAAGAGGGGATCGGGAGGGAGACAAACCATCAGAAACTCAATCTCACAAAACAAACGGAGGGTTGCCGGGGGGGGGGGGGGGGGTGGCGGGTAAGGAAAGGGTGGCTGTGTTATGGACACTGGGGAGGGTCTGTGCTATGGTGAGTGCTGTGAAGTGTGTAAGACTGATGAATCACACACCTGTGCCCCTGGGGCAAATAATACATTATACAGTAACCTGTATAAAAAAAAAAAAAAAAAAAAGTGGTTTCACATCTAGAAAGTGCACGGACTCCAAAGTCTACGCACTTACCCAGTGTGGATCTTTGTCAGTGTGTCTCGTTTGTGGGGACGCATTTTCTGAAGAGCATAACCGGTTTTAGGCTTCATGAGAATGAGGCATAGGGCAGCCAGTTCAAATAAAATACTGAAATGGGTAATCGTTTTATACTGCCAAACCAACCATTTGAGTCAGCAGAGGAGAAGGGGCAAAAACAGAATTGCACAGAATGGGCAGCCGTGCTCCGACCTCTCAGAAGTACTCTGGCTTCATAACCAGGTGCTACATAGGGAAAACACTGGACAGAGATGGGAGTTGTGAGACCTGGATTCCAGTTCTTTCTCTGCCGCTGATCAGAAATGTGTGACACCGATTTCATCACTCAACTGCCCTGGGCATCCGCTCCCTCACCTATAAAACAACCGGGATGGTTCTACAAGCACCAAGGACCCCATAGCGCTATGAGTAAAACTCCAGGAGGACACACAGGCCTTCGCATCCCCATTAGGCAAGCTCACAGCTCCTGAGGGGTCCGCCCGGGAAAAGGCATCTAGTTAGAGTCTTAGGACCCCATCTTCCTTTGGTGAGAGGAAAAGCTTCTCCTTCAAGAGATCCCAGCGCACTGAGGAAGGACACTCCATAGGTCAGACAGAGAAGACCCACAAAGAAGCAGTGACCGGACGTTCCTTCCACCAAGAAGTGCTCCACCACCCGAGTCTAACTTAGGAAACCCCCTCTCCCCAGAGTTCTCCCTGGAACGCCACCAGTTATTAGAGAGACATCTGAACTTGAAGAAACAAAGCAACCAGGGAGACAATTAGGGTGATTCCGAAGAGAGGCTAGCTACCAGCTCTACCTAATGAGGAACAGTGCAAGCACCGCGACAGAAGGGGCGCTTACAGTAAGAAGCTCAGGGACTCCATTTGCTTTCTTTTGCCCTCACCCTCCAAAGAAAGGGAAATGCGCCAAGTCAAGATCAGATTTAAGTAAAGCTGTGAAGATCAGTCCATGTGTAGCGTTTTTCTCCTCCTCGGCTCCTTCCTGCCAGTGTGTTTTGACGAGCATCATTCCATCCTTCATGGGCTCCCCCGACGCGTGCGTCTCGCTCCCAGTCCCCCTCACCTGTCCTTCAGGGCCCTTCAGGAGCGGGGCTGCTCCCCTGCTAATGTGATTTGATCTATGCTAGAAACTCGGAGCTAGAGAGGACGATGGCCGAGTTTTCTAACGTATAAACTCCAGGCCCAAGGACTATGAGCTGGGAGCGGAGGGTGGGGGGCTTTCTGACCCCCGTCAATCATCCCCACGTGCCTGTGACCAGCACAAATCAGATTCCCCCCGACGAGAAACACGGAGGTGGAGAAAGGGGTCAGGGAGTTGTCTCAAAAGAACTGGAGAGTCTGGGCTTCGCCAGCACCAGCCTTCTAGGGCTTCACCCCAAGCAGGAAATTGCTGCACGGCTCCACGGCTGCCCTGCCCCGGTGCCCGGGCGGCCAGCCAATCCACCAACCCCTTCCCTGGCCTCGCACAGACCGCAGCAGCGGCCATGCAACCCTGGCCCCACGGTAACCCTGGCTGGCCTGACAGGAGCTGGCAGAGAGAGTCCAGGGCTTGCTACTTAAAGCTATAAGCAGCTACGGCGAGTGGAGAGGAGCTGCTTTAGCAGCAGTGGAGAAGGCCGGGCGCCGCAGATTTTCACTTGCCCTCAAGAACTCACTCACCTGCCGTGGCTAGGCACGCGAACTTGATAGGGAGCCGCTCAGTTCCACGGGCCCATTACTAGTACTCCTCTATCTGTCCTACCCAGCAACTTTTCTCACGATGAGGTTGCTTGATTTCAAATGCCTAGATTCCGTTTTCAACATCAAATCATACTACTGATGTGTTTGTGTGTACATCATTACACGCGTCTGTATCTTACACAAACACACGCCTAAATACCCACGTGGACTATTTTACATAAATGTATACATAGACCTCTTCGTTTACATGTGATTACACATAGGGAATACACACATAAAGAGAGACCCACATAGGTGTCTGTGTTTGAATTCAGGTTACCCAAGCTACCAGAAGTATTAGGAATACCTCTGAGAACCAGGATTAGCTGACAATCAAAGGAAGAAGTTCTGAATGCAAGTATTCACGTCTTCCAGGAGACGAGGACAAGACACTCACTCCTCTGGATTCCTAATCCACAAACAGGAACTGTTGTCAGGATTAAGATCATTCCTATAAAGGACAGATCTATGCCCGGCACACAGAGTCAATGCTCAGAAATTTTAACTAATATTAGTATTACGGTAAAACATGTACAGTAGCTCAGGAGGACTACTGTGACAAATTGGTTTTCTTCTGGAAATCAAATTCTATCTCAACCAGTTCTGATAAACTTCCCCCCACCCCCAGCTCCATAGTCTCCTTTGTCCTCTTACTTCATAAAATGGGTTCATCAAGTACCTCATCTAGGAAATGCCTATCCATGTTTTAAAATTCAGCTTATGGGTGGCTCAGTGGGTTAAAGCCTCTGCCTTCAGGTCAGGTCATGATCTCAGGGTCCTGGAATTGAGCCCCGCATCAGGCTCTCTGCTCATTGGGGAGCCTGCTTTCCCCTCCCCCTCTGCCTGCCTCTCTGCCTACTTGTGAGTGCTCGCTCTCTCTCGCTCTCTCTCTCTGTCAAATAAATAAAATCTTAAAAAAAAAAAAATAAAATAAAATTCAGCTTATCTACCATTTCCTGGTAATCTTCCCTGCCCCGAGCCTAGGTCTGATGGCTTTGTTACCTTTTTCATAAAGCAATGCCTCTTTCCTTCATATCTTTCTTTACTCAGTTGGATGACTTTAAAAAGTAATATCTTTATTGGAGCGCCTGGGTGGCTCAGTGGGTTAAAGCCTCTGCCTTTGGCTCAGGTCATGATCCCAGGGAGCCTGCTTCCTCGTCTCTCTCTGCCTGCCTCTCTGTCTACTTGTGATCTCTGTCTGTCAAGTAAATAAATAAAATTTTTCAAAAAGAAAAAAAAAAGTAATGTCTCTATTTCCCACTCTAAGCGTGGGAACTTCAAGGGAGGCAAACAGGAGGCTTGCTTCTGTTCACTGCAGCATCCCTAGTGCTGAAAAGTACCTAACACATACTCAATGATCAATAAATATTTACTGAATGAATGAACAAGTTAGCCGATATCAATCAGTGTGTTCCCTCCTAAGAAGCACAAGGAGAGAAAATTCACTCACAGGAATATAAAGAATCTTGGGAGTTACCAAGAAACACAAAAAATGGAAAAACTTGTATTTGCCTGAAAAAAGTCAAACCATCCAAGAAACTGAAGAGGTGTGGCTTTTTGTACTTGGCTTGAGAATCTTTATAACATTCCATCAAGGAGAAACCACAAAAAGAAATGAAAATTACAAAGCAGAGTTCTGGGTACCAACAGGGAAGGACGGGGAGGAATTCTACCCAGAGAACACACCCAGCAACCCAGCAACACACTTGCTCCTTTAAGGTTTATGCACCTACTGTATACCAGAAATGGTGCCTGGTTTTATGGATTTACTCCTTATGGATTTACTCCTGTTTTTTACCAGGAGTAAGCATGACAGACACCAACTCTCACGGAGTTTCTAGTTGAGCACAGGGGAAAAAGGCATTAAACAGATAATTTAGGTGTGACCGGCACTCAGAAAAGAGAACTATAGGTTGCTATAGTAACAACATTGCCTGGAAAGTCAGTATATATTTTGTTTTCTTCCAAGGAATTTATCCAAAGAATAATATTTTTATGTCTTTTTAAAAATCATATCTTTTCTTAAGCAACAAGTTGCCAGGATGATTTGTATCTATTCCTGTTGCTTAACAAGAATAAAGTAATTTAAGAGTCAGCCTATACTTCTACTTATGAATTTACATGTGGGTTTTGGTCAAGATGATGATCCCCTTCACTAACTTGTATGTACAAAAAGAGGAGACAGAAAATGAGAGGGGGTAAGAGTTTAGTTATGAAAATCACAGAAGGAGAGAGTTGATTTATTCGAAATCTTAAGAACCTTAAACCTTGAAGTTCATAGCACTCCATCTGTGAAAGTTACGCAGAGGGAATTCTAAACGCATGGAAGAAATATCTCTATGGCCCACCTTTCCAAAGTGGTACTCAGTTTCTCCATTCCAGTATTGATACCACTCAGTCTATCAGTGTTGGCTTCTTGACCAAAACCTGAGATGTGGGGCACCTGGATGTCTTGGTCAGCGGAGCATCTGGACCCTTGATTCGGGTTCAGGTCATGATGTCAGGGTCGTGGGATCGAGGCCCGTATCGGACTCTGTGCTCAGCAGTCTTCTTGAGACTCTCTCTCTCCCTCTCCCTCTGCCCCGTCCCCTCATGCTAAATAAATAAATAAAATCTTTTTAAAATAAAAGATAAATTTGAGATGCCAATAAAGGATACAAACAAGATTTAAAACACAAACATAATACAAAGTGACTAGGGCTGCTGTTTTAGCCAGAATAGCCAGGAAAATTCTTTTAGTGGAAATGCCATTTAACACTTGAAGTGATGAGAAGGAACCTCTATTTAAAGATCTAGAATGGAATATTTTGAGCTGGAAAACAAATAAACAAACTAACAAAAAAAGCAACACTTCCCACAGGCCAGAGATGGGGACAATTTGGATTGTTTAAAAGACAAAAGGGAAGCCCCGTAGGGCTGAAATAGACTGAACAAAGAAATAATATCAGAGAAGTATGCTAAGACTAGGTTTTATACAACACTGGTTCTCGAAATGTAGTGTCACCTGGGAACTTGTTAGGAGAGCAAACCATCAGGCTCCTGAGCAGACTTGTGGAATCAGAAACCCCCAGTGGCTCCCAGAAATCTGTGTTCTGACAAGTCGTCCGTAAGATTCCCACACCCACTACGGTTAGAGACCCCTTGGAAAGAACAATGATTCTCCAAACCAGCTGCATATTAGAATTATCTGCAGCAGCATTTAATTTACTTAGGCTGAGCCTTACCCTAGAGTCAATGAATCGGTATCTTTGGGCTTGGTCTCTAGGTATCTCCATTTTCTTTAAAGCTCTTTGGATGATCACAATATACAATGATTACTGAAACTACTAACACAGGGTCTTAAAAATTATGGTAAGAAGTTTGATTTTTTTTTTTTTTCAGATTTACTTATCTGACAGAGATAGAGAGCACAAGCGGGCAGAGAGGCAGGCAGAGCAAGAGGGAGAAGCAGGCTCTCTGCTGAGCAGGGAGCCCGATGTGGGGGGGGCAGCGGTCAATCCCAGGGCCCTGAGATCATGATTGGAGCCAAAGGCAGACGCTTAACTGACTGAGGCACCCAGGTGCCCCCAAGAAGTTTGAATTTTAGTGGGAAATAACTGAAAGTGTTCAAACAAAGTTTATCAAATTTAGTTTCAGCTCCTATGAGAAGGATGAAGAGCGGCAAAATAGAACAAGAAGACCAGTTAGGAGGTCACTATACTAACCTAAGTTGTAACACTGGAAATTCTGTAAGTGGATTCAGAACATATTTTACAGAAAAATCCTAAGACTACAGATTCGATGAGAAAGAAGAGGCAAGAAAAGGCATCCAGCATAAGCCCACATTTTGGGCCTAAGAAATTGTTGCCCAAGGACACCTCGTGGCTCAGTGGGTTAAAGCCTCTACCTTCAGGTCAGGTCATGATCTCAGGGTCCTGGGATCGAGCTCTGCATCAGGCTCTCTGCTCACTGGGGATCCTGCTTCCCTCTCTCTCTCTCTGCCTGCCTCTCTGCCTACTTGTGATCTGTCCAATAAATAAATAAAATCTTTAAAAAAAAAAATAGTTGCCCAGACTTTCTGGAGAAAATCATGCATGGCATGGCCATCAAGGATTGATCTTTGGCCCTTTTAGGTCTGGGATGGCTCTCAGACCCCCAGCTGCAGATGCTGAATGGGCAGCAGGATATGCATACAAGTCTGGAGCGCAGAGGAGAGGTCGGGGGTGCACATGGAACCACCCCTGTATGGATGGTATCTGAAGCCATAAAATCAGATGAGACCATCTAAGTTGAAAGCGTACATACAAAAGAGGGCAGGGAAAGCACAGAACCGGCAGAGCTGGTGTATGGACAGGGTGTAAGCCTGTGTCATACAAATCTGAAGAGAGTGATGGTCCTAGACTGTGACAGCACAGGACAACTGAAGATCTTAAGGCCTCTGTGCTGCCTTTTGGCATAACCGCCACCCCCAATTCTTGAAAGCAAAGTGGCTTTAGAACCTCACAAGCACTTCTTCTGAGTACTGGCTACTGAGTAACTTATGAGTATCCACTTCAGAGCTCCAACTACCGTCAGGAAATCTTTATGTGAATCAAAGAAGGAATCCAAGAATCAGACATATTAAGTGGCTTGTCCATGTTCATACAGTTTCTGTATTCTGCCAGAACGTGACCTGGGGTGGCACTCACTAGTGCTTCCCAAAGAACATGGAGCCTCCAGGCAAGGGGACCACGAGAGGAAGTTTTAGCTGGGCACAGTTAATCCAATCTGGGGCTGGATCTGACCTGTGCTGAGGCAGACTGGCTGGGATGATGACTGGGCAGTGGGCAAGGGCCAAAGCAGTACTACAGATCCAAAAAGAAAAAGAAAGAAAAACCTTGAAATTCTTTACCAGAGAAGCAGGTCAGTTGGGAAGAACCAGTATTCACTATCATTGCACATAAACAAGAAACAGTTGAGGTACAGAGGCTGGCACTAACTGAAAACTTGCTAAAAATGCAAACTTTCAGACCCCTCCCCAGACCTACTAAATAAGAGACTGAGACAGCACATAGCAATCTATGTTTTAACAAGCTGTACAGGAGATGTTGGTGTCCACTAAGGTCAGAGGCCCCTTGGAGAAGCCATGATTCTCACCTTTTACTCCATATTCTGCAGATGTAACATGTGAGGGCTCTTCCAGGAAAAGGCTGCCTCGACAAAGCTGGTACAACATTCTTATGTTGAAGTGACTTGGTAGGTACCTCCCTAACAGTATATTCAAGGAACAGTTCCTAATATTTTATAAAAATATAACTATATTCCTCTCTTTATATACCCATAACATGTGTATATATATATATGAATATACATATTTCTCTTATTTCCACATTTTACTGGGAGTCAAGATGAAACATCTCCCAAAACTGTAATAGCTTGGGTTGTAATAGTTGGGTTCTTTGCAATCTTCAAGAACACAAGATTTAGTCATAGTGGATTAAAAGTAAATTTTTAAAAAAGTAAGTAGAAAAAGCATTAGTAGAAGCTAACCATATCCCAACATTTGGAAAAGTAACACCCACACATGCAATGCCAACCCCCCCAAACCACGATTAACGAATAATGATCAAGTATGATGCTTTGATGTCTTCCCTGGCTGGGAATGCACGCACGCCCGAAACAAACTTGTTATAGAGTCATAGAAGAGCCATCTAACGTGAATCTCAGAAAGCTTATAGTCAACAATGTCCTAATTTTATTTTATTTTATTTTATTTTTTAAAGATTTTATTTATTTGACAGAAATCACAAGTAGGCAGAGAGGCAGGCAGAGAGAGAGGAAGAAGCAGGCTCCCTGCTGAGCAGAAAGCAGGATACAGGGCTGGATCCCAGGATCTCGGGATCATGACCCAAGCCAAAGGCAGAGGCTTTAACCCACTGAGCCATCCAGGCACCCCAACAATTTCCTAAGTTTAGATCCCTGAGCCTGTTGGAACCAGCAGAGATAGTCATGGAAACCTGGGAAGGGCTATCACTACAAAGATAAGCAAAATGCTAATAGGTCTAAGAATGACTTAATCTTCTTATTACAGAAGATCACCAGTGGGTATAGAGGGAAAGTAAGTTGTACTCACTGGGGATTTTGGCCAGCAATTTTGTACGTTTTTATTATTAATAGAAAGGAAAAATGATTGATTATCTAAAAAACACACTTTGGTTTACATAATATTTCAAAACCCAAGGTCCAACAGGTAGAACAGAAAGAACCACCAAACTAATTCGAGCTCCCTAGTTCTTAAGTATGGGAAGGAGAAACATAGAAGTCCCACAAATATAGCCCTAATTTCAAAACATTCTCTTAGAGACACATGTTTCTAAAATGTTTCCAATCACAGCTATTAAAAAAGGCCTCCTCTGAAAATTTTAGATCCATGGTTAGAGTCTAGGACCAATAGGGTTCAGAATCTTACCTCATCATTATGCTGAGTTTAGATTTGGTACCAAAGTTGAAGTCAAAGGTAACAATGACATGTGGCTGACCAAACAGAGATGGAGATCGCACCGTGTTTTAACTATATCTGGATCCACATCACTCTTTTTGGTCTGTTTTCTTGTCCTAGTGGCCAGTTAATCCCATCTTCAGAGCCAGGTAGGAAAAATAAAGCACTATACGAAACCAGGCAGGAAAGCAGGAAATATTGGCACCCTCTGAGCAAGATCAGTATCCTGCAAGCTTAAAGGATTATTACCCCAAGATTCTAATCACTAGGCTAAAAGCATCCTGTTTCACAGAAAATGCTAAATGTAAGTTTTCCCACTGTGTTTGTGCTGCTAACATTTGCAGAATCTCTCACTAAGTGCTGTTCTTCCTTTTCTCTTGGGCTTTGCATGCTCAGACTGGGTCCCACTAAATTCACGTGACACCCTAGCATTTAATAGCACAGTCTTCTCAATCTAAAACAATCTTTCATTTTTAGGGACATCACTAGACAGAATTAGGCCTTCCAGAAATTTCTTGCATTTTAAATTGGAGTTGGATAATCCTGTCAATTAATCAAAAATTCACCATGGCCCCAAATGACATTCGATAATGTCATTTAAGTTCAAAAATGCACTTCCTCGTAGCTAGAGTTAGGAACACACCATGCCACCTTACTCTCTGTTCCTTGCCACTGCCTCCACAAAGTTATAAAAAATGCATACTTTTGCTGCATTTTTTTTAAAGGAAAAAGGAATTTTTTTTTTCTGGACTGGAAAAAGAAATAGATAGAAGATAACATATTGACCGTTGTCACCTGATGAAAGAGATATGAAATGAACGAGCTTGGTAAGACTCTGAACTCTAGTGTTTTACCCCTAATGCCACTACCCCCCCCCCCAAACAGAAAGTCTCACTCTGAGACTCAAGATTTAAAACATTTTCCCAAAACAAAAAGCAGGAAAGGAATGTTAAAATTATGACTTATGCCTAGTTAAATCCATTCTGGCCAGAGTGTGGGCTATCTCATACCACTCTAGGGAAATTTCCCTGAAGTAGTTTGCTGCCTGTTAGATACAATGAACCACAGAGAGGTCAACTGCATAAAACAGAAGTATTAACAATAATAACAATAAAAGGTCAATCATGAACAGTCACTACATCCTTGTCAACTCTGAAGAACCTATTATGTGGAACAAGATATTCTCACTTCCTATTTCTAAAAAGAACCTAAGAAAGAACTTTCTATATATGGCAGAGCTATATATAAATAAGATGGAGAAGAGTGAGGTTCCCATCCTTTGAAGTCTCCAGGAGGCAGAGGTTAGAGTATCCCTCAGAGCCGATGATAAAGGAGGCTCTGCATCGGGGGAGAAGGTGATGTGAACATTACAGGATTTTCACCAAGTTATTCACTTCAGAGAAGACTGAATTTTCCACAAATTATGTCACAGACTGCAATATTTCTTATTTTGCAGATTTCATCATTACTACTATTAATCACAAAATAGGAAGGACAAATAATTTTAAGTTGAAAAAAAGAAGTTAAAGGACTGCAGTAATAATCATCTAGTTCTTAGGGACCAGGCTGTGTGAGAAATGTCCTAACAGTCTTGCCAAGGTCTTGACCTGACCTCCACTTTACGGAAGGTAAGAGCCCTCCAAAAGGTCAAGTCATTGTTGAAGGTCACAGGCAGGGAGGCGGTGGAACCTGAGTTAGGTGCGGGCTTCTACACCAACGCCCAAAACACTCTCGCCGTGAGCCATTTCCCTCAACCGTTTTGCAGGAGTTTCGACTCCTGTCACCTGTAGGAGTTCTATTTTCCCAAACTGAACTCTTTCAAAGTATCCTAACTCTAAATAGCTTAGCTGGTGTTCCTCTTCATTGGAATTTATTGGCTATTCTCACCACAAACCACAAAATTAAAACATCTTTTAAACAAAAGTAGGCTATTACAATCTAGATCATACTTTTTAAAACCTACTAGGAAAAATATAATGCCGGGGTTTTTTTTTTTAACATTTTTTTTTTAGAGTTTTTTTTTTAGAGTTGGTAAACTCTAAAGTTAGACCTCAATACAACTATACATCCCCGTTTCTTCAATCAATAAACTAGAATTTTCAGAAATTCATTACAATTATGGAAGATTTGAACTTGTTTATCAAAGAACTTACAAAACACATTAAGACTAATAACAGTATCTTGAGACATTTTGTGCTGTCTAATATTGCTCAAAAATTAAGTCTCTTGAAAACTATTATTTTTAGAAAAAACACTGAGTGATTAAAGTCCCATGTTTAAGGGACGACAGGGTGGCTCAGTCGATTAAGCATCTGTCTTCAGCTCAGGTCATGAACCCAGGGTCCTGAGACAGAGCCCAGAATAGGGCTCCTTGCTCAGCAGGGAGCCTGCTTCTCCCTCTGCCCCCTGCTCCCCTTACTTGTGCACAAACTCTCTCTTTTTTCTGACAAATAAGTAAATTAAATCTCTAAAAAATTAAAATTAAAAATTAAATAAATTAAAGTCCCATTTTTTAGAGACAAAGAAATCCCAAAGTCTGACTACCTTAATAAAAAGTACAATTGATTTTTCTATCCCAAAACTTGCCATGTCACTGTTGTAGACTAACAATAGTAGTTTAAGACCTCACTTTTCAATTGTATTTCTGATTAACCGCACTCATATTTCTAACAATTTAAAAACATAAAAGTTAATCATGTGTGGCCTCCTTGTCAACAACCCACATTGTGAGAAGCATATTTAGGTGGCTTGGGGGCACACAATTGCCACGGGCTTTGCTGTCAAAAGACACACAGGACAATATAGTTCGACCACCCATTCTATGTCCTAACAACAAATTCTGTCACTCGCCTTTGAATCCAAGTATTTAATTAAACATAGATTTTCTCTGCCTTTTCTATGGTCTGCCATATGTGCATGCGTATATGTATTTATACGAGTGTTTGTGTACATATATGTATGCATATATATCTCTATCTACACATATAGAGCTACAGAGTATAAATACTATAAATGACACAAAACAAGATTTAATGTCAAAATTAACTCATCTATTGAGAGTTATTTTGTTTTATTTTTTGAGAGTCAGTAAGGCTGATCTAATTGTTCTTTATGTTTTTCTAACTTTCTTTACAGTAATGCTCTGTAAACAAATATCACTAAAATGACATCAGCAATACACCTTGGGGAATGGCAACAAGTAAGAGATCTGAACATAGAGTAACACAGAATAAATATAATAAGAAAGTGAGGAAAACAGTTCAGGTGGAAGAAATAAGTCATAGAGGGAGGTTTACTAATGGCACAATCCCTGATCAAGGTTAAAGAACCTAAATGATGGAAAAAGTCAGATTTTTCAAAGTCAAACTTCATAACCCTCTGAGATAGAACTTGGGAAACAGACTCTAGAAAAAAGTTACTATGAAAAAATATCCCTAAACTCCAGAGGAAAAGGGCCCATGACTTCAGGGAAATGCTCTTCTTTTCCTTTTTAAGATTTTACTTATGAGAGAGAGAGAGAGATAGAGAGAGAGAGAGCGCTCGCACAAGCAAGGGGAGCACGAGGGGAAGAAGGAGAAGCAGGTTCCCCGCTGAGCAGGGAGCCCCATGCAGGGTCCGATCCCAGGATCCTGGGATCATGACCTGAGTCGAAGGCAGCCGCTTAACCAAGTGAGCCATGCAGCTGCCCCCAGAGAAACTTTGCCCAAGGCAGAAACAAAAGCAACATCATTAAGGAGCAGGCATAGGCACACACTCCCCCCATCCTGAATGCCCATGCAGGTCCTATTAACATCAACAACAGAGTCACTGCTTTATGCTCCTTTCTCTCTCTCCCTCCCTTTTGTATCATACTTGGTCCCACATTCAGATAAACACTGGCCCTCCTGTGTGTGTGTTCTATACGTCACAAAGTCCGTGAGGTCAAGGTCCACATCCTCCCTCTGTGCTCAAGGCCATCCCGGGCAGGCCTCCAACAAGACTCCTCCTTTCTCCAGAGGCCCCTCCTCCCTCCCACCCCATCCCCACTGTCATCAGGGATTACTTTCACGTAAATGTTTATCTTTTCAAATCTCCGGTACCACAAATATTGCTTCCTCCGGGAAGCCTTCTACCATCTTCCAGGCAGAAAGCATCTTTCCACCCTCCGGGCTCTCACATCCCTTGCGGTCTAGGCTTACAACAGAGAAAACACTCTCCCTTGCACTTCTGGTCTCCTAATGCCCGTCTCCTTTCCAGTGCTCTTGAAGACCAAGGTTATGCCTGACTGACCTTCAGAATTCACCACAGCAATCTGTATAGCACTTCCCAGAGCCTAGTGCTTCAAAATGCTTTAACTTGGATCCGTATTCCTGGAGGCAAAGATTAAGTCAAAGAACACGGTTTCCACAGTTGAAAACTTTGCGACTGGACTGAGTTTACAAGAACTCTGTGACCCCAAAACCTGATTATGCGCAAGGGCATCCTATCAATACCCAGCTGTCCTCTTGTTCTTGTTTTGTGATGATTTACTCAGAAGAAGGCATTTTAAGATGGGGTCAGCACTATTTTCACAGTTCTTAAAGTAGGTCTTGAGTGTCTTGAAAAATCTGTATTAGAGTAATGAAGTCATGGTTGTCAAGGCGTTGGGAAGAAGAAGCATTACTTGTTGTGATGACAGCAGAAAGAAAGAGTACTTCTGTTGCCCCTTTAATTTTGTTTTTCCATGACTGTCCAAAGGAAGATTTGCAGCCTCATATGTAAATTTTTCCCCAATTTTTAACTCATCTTTAAATTTAATTTTTAAGAAATTTACTACACCAAAGTTAAGGGAGATAATGGAAACAAATCATCATCAAAATGATATAAATCAAATAACAAGCACTCTACTGGTAATATTCATAAACAAAGATGAATAATTTAGCTTAACTACAAAATAACTATTATATAGAAATATTAGCAAAATTCAAAAATACTTCTGATAGGGGTTTTTTCTTTTTTTCCACTTCCTACTCTACGTCCTTGGATATTCTTCATATAAGATCAACCAAATCACACAAGAGAAATAGAGCCAAAGAAATTGGGGAAGACTTGACATATGTATGATTCTCGACTTATGCAAATCTGATATAAAATGTGAAAATGATCAAGGACTATGCCAAACCTTGCCTCCTTCCCCCAGATAAGCACATTCCCGCTACCTTTATATTTGAGAAAGGGCGCAGAGTGGGAGAGGTCCCCGAACGGAGAGGCGCCCAACGAGGTAAACGCTGACCTCTCCAAGGGGCCACAGCTTGACGAGGCTCGCCACTGGATCTCCCAGAATAACTGAACTAGAGAACTTCCGACCATTCTTCATTTTAAAAGGGGCCAGTACATAAGGAATAACACAGAGGACATTAGGAAAAGTGAATTGGGGGATATCGGAGGGGGAGACGAACCATGAGAGACTGTGGATTCTGAGAAACAAACTGAGGGTTTTGGAGGGGAGGCGGGTGGGGGGATGGGTGAGCCTGGTGGTGGGCATTGAGGGCAGGTACTGCATGGAGCACTGGGTGTGGTGCATAAACAGTGAATCTTGGAACACTGAAAAAAAATAAAATAAAATTTAAAACAAAGTGGGGGAGTGAGGAGTACCTGCTGCTTTTTTTTTTTTTTTTTTTTTCCCCTTCCACTTCTGGAAATTAAAAAGAGTTTAGGGGCTTTGAGCTCCTCCTAACCCTGCATTGCTAAAATAGCCTGGTGTAGGTAAGTGCCCAGAGGTAAACCAGGTTTCAGCCCTTTGTTCCTCAAACCTTCTAATGTCTCTGAAATCAGCATATAAATCATAAACAAACAGATCTCCCCCCCTACTCCCCCCCCACACTTCCCCACAATAAAACACAGAACACCTTTCCTAGACTTGTTCCAGGGGAGGTGATAGGCCCTCAGCAAATCAGGCTCCTCTCACAAAAGCAGATGTTCCAATGTCAACATCTAAAGATCAAGATCGGCCTTCCCAAAACCGCTCTTTTCCAAATCCACTGTATAAATAGCTGCAGACTTGTATCCATTTTTAGTATCAAACATTTCTTTCACTAGATTGAGCTGTATTTACAACCACAGGTCAAACATTCTTAATCCCAGGCACACTGGCTCATAATACTTTTTAGACAGACTTCTTAAAACTGCCTCTGCAGCTAGACTTACAGAAATAGGCATGGCGAGAACATGCTGTTGAGGGGCCCAAATCCCAAAGCAAAAAAGTCTCAAGGCAGGGGAATCTTAAGGCTGTTTCCTTTATAGGTTTGCAATTATCCTCCAAGACTTCATTGGGCCATGCTCCAAATCTAAGAAAGATAAAATACCTCCCATATTAACCAGATGTGAGCATCAGATATTTCAAAAAAGAGGTGCTATTTGAGGCGTCCCAATTGTTCACCTCAAGCTTCCAAGACCCCTTGCCCTAATAGTGAAGATCGCTGACAGAGGCCTCGGGGAGCCTAAAAGTTGGTCTAAAGTGAGAATGGGGCAGGAAGAAGAGACCCCAGGACAAAGAGCCTCTCCCACCTGTGCTGCAGGCAGGCCCTTCCTGAATTTATCTATGTCGCGTACTACTTTATTAGGTAACCCCTAGTGATTTCATCTGAAGGAAGAATTCCCAATGTTAAAAAAAAAATGCTGAAAATTTCTGTCCTAGATAGACTCCCCTGATCATAAAATCAGCCCACAAGGAAATCACTGAGCGGGATAACCCAGGAAGGCCGTTAGCAGTCAGCTCATCCACTCCCTAGCAGTTCCCTCTGATGCTAATCCAGGGGAATTAACAGAGCAATATTGTTCCAGCACGTCCAGAGAAATTCAGTTTCCTTACGTTATGAAATACATGAAATAAAGCCTACTAACCAAACAACCCTTTATCCTGGCACATTTGTAGACCACAAACTATGACTCTGAGCGGCCACTGCTCGCAGGGGAGATTTAATGGTGTTACAGAGTCAACGCCAGGGCTCTGTGGAATACAGAAATCTATTTTCAGCTGGGATTCTCAGCCAGAAGTGTCTTCCCATTATGAAGCGTGTGAAATTTCAGAAATGTCGAAGCAGGGAGGTAAAGCAGGTCGACGCCCTCCAGCCGGAGACCACCTGCAGCCCATCTGCTGTGGACGGGCTGGGTTCATTCCATGTTGCATGGAGGGAGAACGCACACCAGAGGGAAGCATCAGCATTTCAGTAAAAAAAAAGAGCGAGAAAGAACCATTCACGGGACTTGGGCTTCAGCTGGGTAATTTGGGGGAAGGACTAGAGAAGCTGGGCTTTGTTCTAGATTGGATGCTATTGGAAAGCAGGGACGATTCATTGCCTGACCACCTCGGTAGCTCTTACCTAGAGGTAGGATAGACTAAAGCAAGAATAGAGCTGAAAACGGGAAAGAATTAGCAGTCACTCATAAATGATCACCTGGCAGAGAACAGGAAAAGGTCACACTAGATGGCAACATATTAGTTATTGTTGGCCACACTGGGTAAGAATCACTGTCACTTCCTTCAAGAAGACTTGGATGTTGATTTCAGAAACCCAGAGAATAACTTAGTTATGACGCATATCAATGTCTAGATCATATTCTAGACATTGGCTTCTGATACATCACTCGAGGCATCTTAGGTCCTCTTCAATCATACCTTTACTAAAGCACCTTTCCTTTGACCATTTCATACAGTCACCTGAGACAGGTGAAGTCTACTTTACCAGTTCAGTCAAGTGTCTGATTCCAGAGAGGTAAAGACAACTTAAGGGCTATTGCTTTTCAAATTATCTGTGGTGGGGCGCCTGGGTGGCTCAGTGGGTTAAGCCGCTGCCTTCGGCTCAGGTCATGATCTCAGTATCCTGGGATCGAGTCCCGCATCGGGATCTCTGCTCAGCAGGGAGCCTGCTTCCCTCTCTCTCTCTCTGCCTGCCTATCTGTCTACTGTGAACTCTCTCTGTCAAATAAATAAATAAAATCTTTAAAAAAAAAAAAAAAATTATCTGTGGTGAAGAGAATGTTTTCTTTTCCCCCAATTGGTCTTGGACTATTTTGTAAAATACAACAGAAATTAATTACCAGAGGGGTGCCTGGTGGCACCGTTGGTTAAGCCACTTTTCTCCGACTCTTGGTTTCAGCTCGGGTCCTGATCTCAGACTCCTGAAATCAAGCTCTGCACCCCTCAGGCTCCACACTCAACAGGGAGTCAGCTTGTCCCTCCCCCTAGGCTCTTCCCCGAGCTCAGGCTCTCTCTCCCTCTCTCCCAAACAAATAAAGTCTTCTAAAAAATAAGAAGAAAAATAAAATGAGGGGCACCTGGGTGACTTGGTTAAGTGTCCGGCTCTTGATTTTGGCTCAGGTCATGGTCTCAGGGTCCTGGGAGCGAGCCCTGCATCAGTATCCCTGCTCAACAGGAAGTCTGCTTAAGGATTTTTCTCTCTCTCCCTCTCCCTCCCCCGCCCCTGCTCGCATGTACTCTCTCTTTCTCTCTCTCTCCTTCTCTCTCTCTCTCTCTCTCTCTCTCTTGCAAATAAATAAATCTTTAAATTCATTCATTTATTCACTCATTCATTCATTTTAAAAATGATAAAACTGGGGCACCTGGGTGGCTCAGTCAGTTAAGTGTCTGCCTTTGGCTCAGGTCATAATCCCAAGGTCCTGTGATCGAGATATCCCGGATCAGGATCCCTTCTCACCGGGGAGCCTGCTTCTCCCTCTCCCTCTGCTGCTCCCTGTGCCTGTGCGCGCTCTCTCTCGCTCTCTCTCTCTCTCTCTATCAAACAAATTTTTAAAAATCTTTCAAGACCTTTCTAAGGTCAAGAAGGTTAAGGTTAAATCCCTATATAGTCAGTTAAAGAGAAAAAAGGGTTTCGGAAGCAGCAACCAGGCAAGTTTATTTCCGTTCCCTACAATTGAACTTCCTATTTCATCTCTGCTAAGGGCTTATCCCACGCAAAACGATTCTGCAATTTTAAGAACTTGTTCCCAGCTTAATGAAGTGGTCCTAGTGTTAATCCCAGGGGTTTGTGGATTCGCTCCCCATAGCGCTGTTTGCTGTTCTTCCTGTTGTCATCACGGCGCTTCCTCCAGGCACAGGGCTGCTGTGAGCTGGACGCTCCAGGAAAGGCTTCACCTCGCATTCCCACAGGGCAGCACTGCCTTCTCTGCAGGCCGGACCCACCTTCTCCTGCACTGAGCTGAAGGCCTCAGCCAATTATCTCTGGTTCAAAACTGTCCTGTTCATCTCTCCGAACATATTTCTCTCGAAAACTACAATTTTCCAAGTTAAATGTGATTCTAACATATATATATACACACACACATATGCCAGATATTTTGACACTTAAATCCCACGACAAATTTAACATCTTTGAGCTGCATGAAGATGGTAACCACGACTCCTTTCGCCGTTTCAGAGCCTAGAATGGCACTTGGCCCATTACTGGCTCCTACAATCACTGTTTAATTAACTAAATAACGGATCAAAGACTGGAACAAATGAATACTTGTAGAGTGCAGTGGTAGTATCACACACACACACATACACACACACACACACTCGATATCAATTTACATGTGATGCTAACACAGTTATCTGAAAAATGAGAAATTAGAGAATCCTAATAATTAATAGTCATTCAGACTTTGTATCTATGTTCCTCTTCCTTAACAACTTGTTACGTGCCCAGATTTCTCATATCTATGATTAGATAATTAGACATGTACAAGAAGAAAAATACTGGTTGCTGAGATGTAAAAACCATTGTGATGATGCATTAAAAAACGTTCCTTGCCTGTTACCTTCCTTAAACTGATTTTCCAGCCAATATCCCACATTTCAAATCTTAACCGAGAAGATAAAAAGTACATAATATTTTATGTTTTAAAACCAAAAAGTAACACTGGATTAAGTTTTATACTCAACGTATTTTACTTACAAGTATTATAAAGTGGTACCTTTTATATGATTTATGTTCTTTTCTATCTTAGGAGTACTGAATCAATCTCTCTCAATGAATACTTTGAACTTCATCTTCTAGAAAGTGCTTTCTTTTTTATTTCCTAGTCAATGACTGAATTAATTCACCTCTATTCAACCTTTGTACAGAATGAGAAAAATTCGAGTGGTTCCTTGTGTCTTCAAACCCTAGAATATGGTCTAGCACCAAACACGGAGTGTAGAGACCTAATCTAATGCAGTCCAACTTGAACATTGGGACCTACATATGTTCTGCTGCATGTCCTCTGCACTGGCTTTTAAAACCCTTCAGAACACCAAGAGGTAGGACAGGACTGCAAAAAGAAAGCCCAAAACAATGACCTTACCAACATTTGGTACAACATATGTGCCATACCACCGCTGGGCTGGGCCTATGCATGGAGAGCACAATAGCAAAAAATTCATGGTATTGTTGTAGAACCAGCTAAGGTAGGATAATTACAAACAGGAACATAAGGAATATTTGAGAACTCCCAGAAGAGTGGCAAAACAAAGGGAATAGCTCTGAACTCCCAAGAAACAGCAGCTTGGCAACCATCGAAAGAAAAATGGTTGCTTTTTTGAACAAAGTCAACTGTGGATGAAAGGGGCATAAACATTGACATACTTTTCAAGTAACATCTGGGGAGACAAAACAAATAAGAATATTTCACATCTGCAGAGTGTGTAGAGAAAGGTCAGTTACTACTGGCCTCGACAACAAAACAGAAGAGCAATATATGGGTATTTCAGTTCAAACTAAAGAAAGAACTGACTCAAAGCCACAATGCAAAGGGAACTGCATCTCGTGTTTGTAAAGTAATGCTACTTGAACGAATTCTGACAAAGGATCTGCTCATTTCCCATTTTACCATTCTGTGGGGAAGCGAAAGAATGCATTCAAGATACTTTCTTTAAGAAGATATCCAAAGTTTCCACATAAGACGTGAAATACTATCATTTTGGAAGAATCTACATTTCTTTAAAAATTTTCAGAATGCTTTGAAAGATATAAGGAAATGAAATTCCCCAGTGTAACACAAGTGAACACATAAGCAAAAAAATGCTAAAATAGGTATCTTTTGCTTCTCAGAATAATGCTGTCTTTGTGGCAAAATGAAGCCAAAGCACACATCTTTGACAGTCAAGTCCTTTCTCAAGCTCCTTCCTGAACTTCAAATATAGTAAGGCTTCCTTTCCACCTATCCCTTCCAAACCATGCTGGAGCCATGCTGGCCTCCCACACACCTGCAAACACACACACACACACACACACACACACACACACACACACACACAGAAGGGAGTGACTCTTACCAGACCGTCACAGTTGCTAATGGCAACAAAGGTTCCTGGAATGTCCATGATGTCACCAACATAAGCACAGTTAGTCTGCAAAAGCTCTGTTTTCCAGATTCTTTCTGAAGCATTTCCTGATTGATGATCATCAGTGGGGTCAGTTATATTCTCTGACACCAGATCTGTCTCGTGCCATTCCACAACAGCCCCAGGAGCGACCAGCTGAGTGTTGGGCCTTAGTCGCAGATGAAAATCTCTTCCAAACGCAGAGATGTTAAAGAACAATTGCTCAGAGTCGGAAGACACGTCCCTCGGTGACCTCCTTTTGTGAATTGCAGAAAGAATATGGGAGAGATAGTGTCCTTCAAAATTTGTGCTGACTGGAGTCACCAGCTCATACTCACTCTGGTTCTGTATTGGTAAATCTGTAGGGTGAAAAATAGAATTGTAGAACCCTGTGTGACAAGAGAACACAGGAGGACATGACATAAAGTGCCCCACCTCAGAAGGCTGTATGTCAACTTGCATAATAAATATATTCCTGAGCCATCTCATTAAGTATGAAATTTTGAGAACTCGGATCATTTCTCAACTATACTTAGGTAACTCTGGGTTCCGTCAATGGTTTTCTTTTTTAAAAATGTACTACAATGTGAATATTCATACCTCATTTATATGTTTGAGACTATGAATATAATAAGTTTCCATAAATGATATCTGGTTTGCTTACAATCAAGACATGATCTCAGCTCATTTATTATGGGCATAATTGACACCTGTTATAATTTTTTTAACAAAGTTGTCACTATGTAAAAGAATTTTTTTGATTGTTTAACTTTTTTCCCTATAAAAATCCTAGAATTTATATTCATTATAATAACCACTTTATGTTGCATTTATGGTTGGCCTATAATTTTATACACTGTAGTTTATAGTGCTGTAGTTTATACATAATTTTTCCATCATAACAAACCTAACAATCACACCTCACAGGTAAGGAAACAGATTCAGGAAGTATGTGCCCAAGATCATGTAACTGTGAAGCCTGGATATCAATCCAACTTATACTCCAAAGCCCATACACTCCTTCTACTCCACTGAGCTGTGCCCCAGAGATCACAGAACATTTGCAGAAAACAAGGAGAATGGGTAAAAGAAAAGCAGAAATCATAATCCATAAATAAATATGTAGATGTTGGTCAGTTAAGAGCAAATGGCAATGCCATGGGGCAACAAATTCTACACCTGGGACAGGTTCTCATTTTAATATTTATGTCTGCCTGGAACCCGCCTTGCATGATGCGTGGCCAGCTACAGGTTAAACCCAATGGCACAACTAATTCCCCTCGTTTAGCCAAATATACTATGTCTGTTGAAATGCAAACACCCTGGGGAAAGATAACTCAATGAATAAACCATTTATCCCTTATTAGAAATAATTTGGAAGCAAGACAGTGGATCCTGGAGAAGGATATGAGGAGAAGGAGGAGAAAAGGAAACAAGCAAAATCTGTAACAGAAATTTAAAAATCCCCCACCTTCATGATTCCAACCTAAGACTAGTCCTGCAGTATGTAAAAGGACCCTAAAAATTCCATGACCTACGAATATCTCTCGCCTAGAGCAATCACGTGTACATCATCCAACAAATCAAAGCGTAAGACTCATAACTGAACTATAACATTGCTGATCTTAAAGTAACCTTATCGAATATGTTCATTCTGTTCCTGCTTTTTAAATACTTCAAACAGTGTATAAAATATCAGAAGACAAAGGAAGGCATTTTACAACTTGGAAATTCTCTGAATGCATGCTTGATACCATTATGCCATTTAGAATGCCCGATGTATTTAAACAAAATACCCTTCTTTATTAAATGCACAGATCAAATAGTTACTAGGCAGAGGAGTGAGGACTGTTGCCTCCCAGAGTAAAGTGAAGCCTGGCTCCAACCCTGGGAGGAGAAGCAGAGGCACGATACCTGCTTTGTGAGTTCTCTGGACCAGAGTCAAGGACCCACACTAGGCATCAGCATTAAGCACAGATGCAAAGATGTCGTCTCTCTTACAGCTTAATCCCTGGGGAATACTTTTGTAGCTTCTGGCTTATAGAAAGAACTTGAAATTTTAAGGCATGATCTCGAGTGTTGCAGGAGCAGAGTGATGGAGGGGAAGCTCTCCACAGTAAGGGGTGAATCAGCTCTCGGATGTAGACTGACAAAGCCTAACCCCAACTAAGTACAAACTCCTTACGGACAAGAAACTCCCCCATTCATCTTGGTATTTCCAATATCATCTAATACAAGATTTTGTACACGCCACAGTCTCTTGTCAGTAGGATTTGTCTAAGTTAGTAACGTAGGTAACCGGAGAACCTTTGCTTTGCCCATGCTGACTTACAAGATATCCTACCAGAGGGCCAAGGGCTTCTGGCTGCACGAGTAATCCCACTTATAACTCTTTCTCTAACAATTCATTCACTGTTTCAAAGGAAGGAGATTTCCCATCTCCACCGAAGGAAATTCACACGCCCAAAGTCTAGACAATATACTGATGCCTGGATTAAGTTACTAGAGAACTAGAAAATTCAGGAAGAATGCAAGCAGACTCCTCCACACCCAGGAGGACACCCAGAGCCTCAGGCTTACAGCACAATGTGCATCCTAGATTCTCTGGGACAGTTCCATTTTCCACTGTCAGACAGTATGTTCTGCATTTTTATACAAAATAAAGATGGCATATTACTACAGAGCTTGGTCTTCTCTGATGCTAAATAAGAAGTCCTTCCTAAAATGTACACATAAGACACACTGCTGAAATTAACCCCAGAATGAGTGATTTTCCAATTAGGAATTACTGTAACCAAAGGAAAAGATGCAGTTAGTAACCCCTCAGGCTGCCACCCCCCTGAGCAGTAGTTAGCAGAACTGACAAAGGAGCTACCGGGACACCTGCCACTTATTGGCAGGATAAATGCTGGGCACTGTGCTTTGTGATCAAGAATATACCATCTCTACAGCACCCGAGTAGCTCAGTCGGTTAAGTGTCTGCCTTTGGCTCTGGTCATGATCCCAGGGTCCTGAGATCGAGCCCCGAGTCTGGCGCCCCGCTACCAGGGAGCCTAACTCCTCCCTCCCTTTATCCTGCTACCCCTGCTTGTATTCTCTAACTCTCTCTCTCTGTGTCAAATAAATAAATAAAATATTTTAAATATATATACCATCACTAATTCTCACAGCAATCGCAGCAAGTGGGTGTTCTCCCTAGTTTATCAATGAAAAGGCAGGCCTAGGAGACCTCACACATTGCAAGCAAGAAGCCAAGGGGAAAATTCAATTTTTATCATTTTGACACTGAGGACCATGCTGCTATGCTCTTATTCACTTCAAAATGGATAGAACATCTTGCTGTCGATTTCTAATTTAAGATCTGACTTATAAAGGAAAACTAACACAAGAATGACCATGTTCTGTCTACCCGCAGCTAGACAACCAATATTGCCTCCAGTGTAGTCTCGAAAATTTCTGTTAAAGGCTCTTAAATTGGGAAAGCTCTTAAATTTGCTCTTTGGAAAGCAAAAAAAAGGTGGGAGGGGGTGGCGGGGAAAGCTCACCACCATCAAAAGTATTTTCATCTCAGATTACAATCATACAAGCAAATTAAATTATACCAGCGGTAAGTTACTGTATTCAGACATGACAAACTTCACAGGTCCAAATCCTTCCACAAAGCAGGACAGCCTGTGGATAAGGAAGGCACTGCACCATTAGAAAGCAGTAAGTTAAGTCCGTGCATGACCCTGACCAAGTTCTTCAGTTTCCCTCAGGTTCAGTGTCCTCAGTTGTTAACTGGAAGCTAGAAATACTTCCCACTGCATAGGTCTAGTGAGAGGTTTAAATGAGATTATGCAGAGGATGCAATAAATGTGAGTTATTGAAACCTTCAATGCAAGGTAGCTACTCATTCAAAGACTGCCAATGTGCAATTTTAAGATTCGAAACTATATAACCACCAGCAGAGACGGCCGAAGGGCCACGGCAATTCGTCTATAAAGGTTTTCGTGGGCCATAAATTCTACAAGCACAAATGGCTGGAGCCACCATAAAGCCACACTGCGATCACTGAGTCACCTGAACAGGACTCAGATGCAGTGAAGCTCCCACCCCCGACTGGCGTCTGTGCACACGTGGTCCATCTTCCTCCAGGCGCTACGGAGAAGCTGCCTGTGGTCATACCTAGGAGCAAACTCTCCACTCGTGCACCTTATCCTAACCCCTCCGGCCTCTGCAAGAGCTGCCTCTGCAACTGTCCTCTCCTCTTTCCGTATCCGTTTCCCCACATCACTAGATCATTCCCACCGACAAATAAACAAGCTGCCCTCTTATCTCCCATCCTTAATAAAAATCCTCTGACGTCACATCCCACTCCGGCTAAAACCCCATCACTTCATGACCCTTTATAGCAAAATGCTCCAAAAGGTTGACTACAAGAGATGTCCCCAATTCCTCTCTTCCCACTCTTGCTCCTTCTCGAGCCTGATCCAATCAGGCTCTTGAGGTCACTAGAGACCCCATGTTGCTAAAACCAATGGTCCACACGCCCGCTCCTTCCTTGCTGCTTCAGCAGATTCTGACCCAGCTTATTTCTCCTTCCTTCTTGAAATAAGTTCTCTACTTAGCTTCCAGAACATTGCCCTTGTGGCTCTCCTCCTTCCCCCATGATCTCTCCTCCTCATTCTCCCTTCCTCACATCCCTTGGTTTCTGCAACTTGCATACACGGCCGAGCCACAGGACCTGGTCCTTGGACTCCTCTCTCCTACATTTACCCTCTGCAGGATGGTAAGTTCATCCCATGAGTTTGAGTGTCTTTACCATCTTTTATCTCCGGCCCCGGCTTCCTCCATGGGCTCCTCTCTTGTCAACTCCATTGTCTTCCCAGGTGGACGTTCCCTAAGCCCTCCAACCTCCAACTTAACATTCCCAGAAGTAAACTTCCTCTCTCCCTGCTCTAAGGTCAGTAACTGGCAACGCTATCCTCCTAGCCACTCAGACCCAACACCTGGCTAAACCACCCTTGACTCTTGTCACATCACAAATCAAATCTCCAACAAATTCTATTGACTCAGCCTTCAAAGATGCCACCGAACAGTGACCTCAGCTCACCACCAGCCCGGCCACTACCCTGGCCCAAACCAGGGGTCCCAGTTTTTATTGAGCCTCATACCTGTTCTTGCTTCTGCTCCTCTCCTTTATAAATCATCCTCAAAACAGAGCCAGAGTAGTTACAGTGACAGGTCAACTCCTTGTTCTTCTCCTCAAAACCCATCCCAGAGTGAAATGGGTTTGCTCTGTCCCACAGCCTGGTACTGAGAATTCTCACATCTCCAGGCCGCTGGGATGGCTTTCCTCTGGGATGACCTCCTCAGTTCCTTCAGGTGTTCCTTTACTGTGAGCCTCTCTCATGGAGCTCGGTCCTGACCAGCATCCATCTCATCACTCTATCCTCTTTCCGCATTTTATTTTTCCCCACAAAACTTACCACTCGCTCTGACACACCATAAATTATACTTATGTGTACTTATTGTTCCTTCCACTAGCGTATAAGCTCCAGGAGGGCACAGATTTTTATCCGTTCTCTTTCTACCGCTCGCCAATGCCTAAAATAGAACCTGAAGGAATGAATGGATGAGAGCAGACTGAGCCCAAGGGTGTATCTAAAATTAGAATGTGGGGCACCCGGGTGGCTCAGTGGGTTAAGCCTCTGCCTTTGGCTCAGATCCTGATTTCAGGGTCCTGGGATCGAGTCCTGCATGGGGCTCTCTGCTCAGCGGGGAGCCTGCTTCCCCCACTCTCTCCCTCTGCCTGCCTCTGCCTACTTGTGACCTCTATCAAATGAACAAACAAATAAATAAATAAAATTAGAATGCACCATCTTTTCCCCAAAGAACAATTTATCACCAAGCAATCAAAGACAGCTAAGTAGACAAGTTGTCTATACCTCTACAACCAGAATTTTGCTTGCAAAAGTTGTTTCTACTTCTCACAGCTCTCGCTGACCAGTAATTCAACTATTTCATAGTATCTAGGTCTTAGATTTAAGCTACTAAGAACCAGAAAGTGGATCTGGTCATTAAAACAGATCTCCTGGAATGCAGACACAGAGCCCCTCACAGTTAGAAACAAGTAACAGGAAACCAACCCCATTCTGCTATTCCTTTAGATATTCATAGAATATCTATAAAGGTCAAAAATAAAAATGACCTTGAAAACCATCTAATCTTTGCCTATTTCTTACAATGAAGGCACCTCAAGTAGATGTTTTTTGAGTTTTTTGTTTTTGTTTTTTGTTTTTTTAAGTTAGAGGTGGAAAGCCTTTAACCTGCTCCTGCTCTCTGTGAAGAAAGATTTTTCTCTGACTCTCCTGGGCCCCTCCATCTCTTAGCTCACCCTTTTCCCAGTTAAAGAAGAGCGATGTCTGTGATTGCTAAGTCTAGGAAAAATAAGAAGTTTGCAAAGCTCAGCACCTCCCTCCCCATTCTTCTTCCTCGGAAGGATCCTGAAAAGGAGCACAGGTTGTCCTTCACATCATAGGGCAAAAGCCCTGCCCTAGCCCAGCAGACCCTGTCACACGCCGCCTGGGGTATGTACTTCCTATCAAAGTGAGAGCCTCCTGTTCCCCTGGCCTTGTTTGTAAAGGATATATTTACTACATCTTTTTATCTGCTATTTCTAACTTGTTCCCTCAAGCAAGTGAGAGAGCTGTGTTTTCATTCAAGATTTCCTCAGAAACTCAAACTACCTTTAAGAAAAAGTATCATCGTATCTCCTCTGGATGACAATACTAACAAGTCTCCTTGTCAGAGAATTCTCTAGAATCCTCATTTGAGAGTTGAACTTAAAGCGTCTTCCTCCTTGGGTTGAATCAAAGAGACACATTCTTGTGAGAGAGAGAGAGAGAGAGAGAGTGTGTGTTTGTGAGAGACGTGTGTACATCTGTATATATACATACTAATATTAAAAATAATCTACATCTAAGTATTTGAGGAGGCAATGTTTTATGTTTCCATATACTTAAAGACCTTGTGGCTGATCAGACTTTGCATTTTAACATCAACCACATTAGAATTTTCTCACAGTTTCAAAATTGTAACCATTTCTGAGACTTTGGGCCCTTTTGCACATGTTGGTGTACTTGCACAGAACAGGCCCTCTCTAAATACACGCTGAAAGAAAAAAAGGAACTTCCCTCACACTGAAATTTGAACATGGCAGTTCTTTGCCTAGAATAATGTGCCCTACATTCTCTTCACCCCTAAAATATCTCAACCAAAACTCTCATTTTCACTTAAATATTCAGCTTGCCTTCCTGCCTTCACCATTTCTGTTCATGACCCGTTGATTCTCCCAAAGCCCCAGGCTAGGAAACGAACCTTGTATCCATTTCCCGCCCCCCATTCACTATCATTCACGTCCTACTGTTTTCTCCGTAGAAATTTCTGTCCAACTAATCCCATTTCTTCAGATTGCTTCAAGTCTTCATCACCACACACCGCCAACCTCGAAGTGCCAAGTCCAAACTCCCCAACATCATTGCTCACTACCGAATACTGTATAAATTGTAAAAATATTATCTGAATTACTGCCAGGAAAATTGTTTCAAAGTCCCACATGTAAAATGCCTTAATTCTGCCACTTGCTACCTCTGTGATTTTGGTCACTTAAGACCTCCATGTCAGTACTCATCTGTAGATCGAGGGTAATAGTATTTAACTCACAGACTTGTAAAAATTAACTGACCTAATCCAAAGTGTTTAGGACACTATTTGGCACATAGGAAGGGTTCGATAAATGTTAGGTGTTGATATTACTAGGTTCTTCTCTCTCAATAGTTTCAGTGGCTCATCATCACTTCAGGATAAAACAGACTCAGAAAACTGATAGCTTTTTTCCATGTTAGACATGGAAATCGCCTTAAAGACCTCTACTAATCAAATCCTCTCTCTTCACAAATAACGAGCTGAAACTCGCAGACCAGATCACTGAACCCAAATCAAAACTAAACTGTCATTTAAGGCCCTCCACGCTCTGTCAGCTAACTTCTTTGCAACATCATTTCTCATTTTGGCCTACTGGAACATTCTAATGGGTTGCCTAGACCCAACTTAATCCCGTCTGTCCTCCAAGTCCTACTCTACCGTTCGCCCCCAGGGAAAGGACTGCTGCTTTCTCTCCATCTGTACAATTCCAACCTGGCCTGTCGGACCCGTCTCAAGTCCCATCTCTCCCAGAGTACACACCTTGTCCAGAGCACACCCCTGCTGGTCTAAGCCTCTTAGATCTCACCGTCATGCATTACCTGTATTAAGTTCTAAAAATCTCTATGGGAGAAAACTTATATGCTTGCTTCTGTCTTTTCAGAGATTTTAAGCTCTTTGGGATGAAGCTGTGGTATCTTAACTATGTTTAAGTGTTCCCTGCATACAGCAGTCTTTGGGGGGAAAAAAAAATCAATGGCAGTTTTTGGAAGTGGGGTTCTTGAGGGGGAATGTTTTCATAGTATGCCCCTGTGGCCCAAGCTCTGAGATCATCTTAATTCCTTCACACATTCAGTGTCCAAAGCTCACAACTGGGACAGGCAGCTTGGTATCCATCTAGTATGTTGTGCAGTGATACCCAAATGTCTCCCAGAGGTTACCAGATATCCCCAACACGTTACAAAGACCACACTATAGAATAGTAAGAGAACAGAATCACTAAAACTTCAAGGGACTACAGTACAAAGCTCACACACATCACTGCATCCGTTAGTTGATCTAACGAAGCCCAAAGCTACTCCTGGCACAGACGATATTGGAACCCTTTGATTAATACAATAGGGCTTGAGTTCCCAAGCAAAGAAGGGAGAAGGTGGGGTACCCAAGGTCTGGAGTCAGTACTGCGTTTAAATTCTGATTTCAGAGTGATGTGCATTTTGGCCTCTGCAAGCAAATTATCAAATTAAGGCTGAGAGGTTGTAAAAGGAGGATACTAATGGATTCAAACAAGGTAAGGCACATAAAAGATTAGTACATCTTGTAACAATATAAGAAAAGAAAAATTAGCTGAGCTTATTATCGCCTTGACCATTCCCATCCAGGTGGAGCTGCAGAAGATTCCTTCCATGTCCCAGTATCTCTCAGGCCTCTCGTATCTCCACTCCCACCCCAGTCCGGTGTTTCTGACCAGAAGGGATCTTCGGCTCCATGCCAACCGAGGGCCTGAAGGCCAGGCCAGCCGAAACAACCCGCACTCTGTTACCCTACCCAGACACGGAGATTCTCTCCCAAGAATTGGTTGATGACTATAAAGAGAGAGTTTACACAGGCAATTTCCTTTGTCAGGTACAAATTCTCAGGATGCAACAATCTGGCCACAAGAAGGAAAGCAAATAAGCATTTTCAAGATCTGCTAAGGAAGCAGATCCAACAACATTTCCAAATCCTTTGCTGAGGGCAGGAGAATGAGTTTCATCGGAAATGACAGGAGCCAGCTGCTCCAGGAAAAATGTGAGCAAGGTGACAAGTGGACGTTAAGGAAGACATCACACGCTGAGGGCTTCCCAAGGCTATACACACCCACGGAGACGGGGACGCATCTTCACCGAGAGGCAGTTAAAAGTTCGTTGTGACACGTGCTGAACTTCTGAACACAGCCAAAGTCTTTTTCCTCACTTCATCTCCTCTAGGCTCTTACCACCACAAGGCAGAGAACCTCTTTGAAGTCTTTTACTTTAATTGCAAACCTACTCTCAGACTCAAAGATTTCTCATCAAGCTCTTGGAGAAAAAAGAGAGAAAGCCTTTTCTTTTTTCCCCTCATTAAGAAAGAAAAAATAGTTGTGAACTTAAAAATTCTTCACATTTTTTTTAAATCTGGCTTTTTCATAAATATTTGTTGCAATTGCACAATGTTTACATTCAAGACAGTCACTTAGGAAAGAACAACACATTCCTTAGTGTTCCGGGTCATGAAATCAGGTAAAAGAAGATCTTTCAAGAAAAAAAAAGAGAAGAAGAAGAAAAATGTCCAAGTATTTTCTTTGTTTGCTACATTTTTTAAAATTTTATTTATTTATTTGACAGAGACACAGTGAGAGAGGGAACACAAGCAGGGGGAGTGGGAGAGGGAGAAGCAGCCTTCCTGCTGAGCAGGGAGCCCGATGTGGGGCTCGATCCCAGGACCCTGAGATCATGACCTGAACCAAAGGCAAACGCTTAACGACTGAGCCACCCAGGTGCCCTGTTTGCCACATCTTAAAATGATCAAGTAATCAATAACAGAAGAAGAAGGAGAGAAGATATATTTTTTTTAAGGTGAGGCTCCATTGTCAAAATGTTAACATTCAATCTTAGTTTTTAAAGAAGCACATCTAATGGTTATATTTATTATCCCTAGAAGTTTTAAAGACTCGGGAGCTATATTAGACATTCTATAAATTAATATTTCTCATACACCTCACAATTTTTTGATGGATAATACTTTTAAAGATGAATATTGAGCCCAGAATTTAAAGCCAGGAAAACAACCATTTTTCCCCGGGGCCAAAGGCTGAGGAAAATAGGACAGATAAGAAATGCAAGCAGCATTTTTAAAGATTTCCACAGAAACTGACTTGTGGTGATTATACTTTCCAAATCTAAAATAGTCTTGCTCACAATATAACAAAGGCATGAGAGACTGGGACAGTCCACTAGGCCACTGTTTCAGCTTCCTATTGCTGCCATAACAAATTGCCACAAACGCGGCGACTTAAAACAATAATCATTTATTATCCTACAGTTCTGGAGGTCTGAAGTCTGAACTAGGTCACAGGGGCTAAAATCAAGGTGTCAGCGGGGCTGCATGTCTTCAAGAAGCTCTGGGAATAATCTGTTTCCTTGACTTCTCGAACTTCCAGAGGCCACACACGTTCCTTAACTCCTGGGTCCCTGCCTTCGTCTTCAAAACCAGAAACATCAGACCAAGTCTTTTCTAATGCTGCCATCTCTCTAGTTTTGTCTTTTTGTCTCCCTCTTTTATTTACGAGGACAGACCTCAGAAAATCCAGGGTCATCTCCCTATTTAAAGACCAGTCGATTAGGAACCTTAATTCCATGTGCAAACTTAACTGCTCTTGTTCATATAACAGAACATACTCATGAGTTCCAGGGATTCGGATGCAGACCCCTTGAGGGGGGGGCATTATTCTACCTACCCCGCTGCCAGTTCCCAAGCAGTGTGCTAGGGCGCCCTCAGGCCACGGCATGAATACTCCTGTGCTCCCTGGCATCCGCCCTCCTTTTTCCTTAACTGCGCCCCCGTGTGCCCTCAGGTTAACCATCCTGCATTCTTCTCAGTCCCCGTGAATCAAGAGTGAAATATCTCAATCCAGGCCACTCAGAGCACTGCATCCCCTGACCACAGCGAATGGTTCCTGGATAAGCTTATGACTCAAGCCAAGTAGCCAATCAACCTTGTTCCCCAAGGTGGGAGTCCGGGGGGGGGGGGGGGCTATCAAAAAACAAGTGCTGGGGCACCTGGGTGGCTCAGTGGGTTAAGCCTCTGCCTTCGGCTCAGGTCATGATCCCAAGGTCCTGGGATCGAGCCCCGCATCGGGCTCTCTGCTCGGCAGGGAAACTGCTTCCCTCTCTCTCTGCCTGCCTCTTTGCCTACTTGTGATCTCTCTCTGTCAAATAAATTTAAAAAAAAAAAAAAAAGTGCTCTATCTAGTGGGGTGAAAGGCAGAATGAAAGCCTAGAAATGCTGGTGACAATACCAGCCACAGCCTGAGGGGCCACCAATCATATCCTGATAAAGAAATAGAACCAACGCAGGAAAATGAGAAGGAAAGAAGAGTTGGGGGAAGAGAGGGAAGGATTTCTGACATTGTCTGAGCCCCTGGTTCAGCTATACCTGACTCCGATCGCCTGATCAATTTTGTCGTCCTTAACAAGTATCAACTGGGTTCGTGTTCTTTGCATCCAAAGGAGTCATGATCAATACAGGAACTTTCTCTCAATGGAACTGGAAAGACTTTCCATAAACAAGATGAAAAGAAGAAAGAATTCTGTCCAGTACACAAGAAATAAAGTTGGCATGGAGTCTGTATGCAGTAGTTGTCCTGCACAGTTCATTCCTTACCCAACTGCCCCCTGTGCTACCATATTCCAATGAGTTAAGCAATACTATATTGAGATATCAACATTCAGATAATACATGAAAATAGACCTCTCGAAGAGCTGTCACATGGCGAGCTGAGAGGCTGGAGAGTTTACAAGTCCTTGACACAGTAAATTAAGGTTCCTGGAAATTCACAGTGGTAGGCAGACCTACCAAAAATGTACGGATTAGAATGGGGTGGCTCTCACTGAGTGAAAGTGCTTTTTAAAAAGCACAAGACTAAGATATACTACTAATAATAGCTACTATCCATTATCCTAGCTTGCCTCCCGTGTGCCAGCACTCTGTGAATCCTTTCCAGTTCTAGGAACTAAGCAGTAGTAGTATGCCGATGTTCACACAGAAGAAAGAGATGCTTTGAGAGGTTAAAGTCAGCTGGAAAGTAGTAAACTATACAATGAACAAGGTTCTGTGCCCCTGACCGTGTAATGGAAGAATGGCAATGCGTATTAATAGGTCATCTATTGGATAAGCTGGTTATGTTTTAGATTAAGAAATGTAAAAGAGAGATTTTTACATATAAAAGAACTCAAGCTCATTTGAAGAATGATTTCAATCATTTTTTTTAATTTATGTGCATATACACGTAGAAAAATACAAACACTAAATACGAAGAAAGATTGTAGGAAATGTGATTTAACATCTAAGATCCCAGTATTTGAAGATTCATATGTTTAATCCTATCTTACTTCCCACGAGTTTCCTAAATGTTTTCTTTTTCTTTTGTTTTTTTAGTCACTTCAAAAACAAGGTAGACTGTTTCATGCTGGTCACAATTTATTCTAAATTCCATGAAGATTCATCATGCTATCATTGACATGACCACAAAATCTCTCCTAAGGATTTACAGTTAGTCAGCAAAATCATGTAAACATATTTGGAAAATCAGGATGGATAAATTACTTGTGGGAACAGAGATTCCTAAACTAGGAAACTCTTCCCACGCTTTACTATCCATTTGAAAGAATAATACAACTCTCAAATTCTATGAGATGGATGAATCTTCTCATAGCACTACTAAAATTTACAAGAATTTTGTGTGATTGATGACACTTTGGGGTATTTGATAACTAGAATAATGATTGATAACTAGAAAAAGGATTAATTCATTACATATTTCAAAGACTGCAAAATCAAAGATTTAAAAATTATACTCAGATTTAGGGAGAGCAGAGCTAAAACTAAGTTAAGACTGAAATTTTTAAAAATCAACACTTCCCTATACCACTAGTAAAAGTTCAGATCATACAAACTTCTTTAAAAGCCATCTGTCTCAGCAATCAGCTTCTAGGGCCTTCTCCTAGAGGAGTCCCGTGAAAAGCAGGCAGCTATCTATATACAACACTGGGGGGCAACGTTCATTGTCATGAGAAAATACGTGTCATTAGGGAAATAAGCACATACATTAAGGTTTATCAGGATAATGAGATTAAAATTATGTCTAGAAGGACTGTGTAATGTTATGGAAAACTATACTAAAATAGGAAACAAAACAAAAACAGGTATAGAAAAATAATCCACACAATCTATGTACTGAAAGATGACTAAGAATATGCTAAGTTGTTAACAGTTCGGTACTTAAGAAGATTGTCAGAAATCTGGGGAATACAGAAAAACTAAAGAAGACAATTATAATGGGCACATGTAAAACGTCTATATTCAGAAGAAAAACTAATTAAAAAGAATTAATCCAACAATTCCTAATAATACACACATCACAGTTCAGGAGTAAAAGCTGATCTCTATTGGAGCAACACAAAGAGAAGGTTCCCAAAATTCTGACATGAGAGTTCCATCTAAGTCATCACTGTCAACATATCCAGTCCAAGTAGCATAACCAAATCCTTCCTATTGAAACCATTCATGATTTTACCAAGCAATTTGGAATTGTCCCTAATGGCTTTCCAAGGTAATCTGGCTTGGCTACCCACAAGCAAAGAATGCTTAGAGATAATCATCCTGGAAGCAGAAGTGACCACGGGGATTTCTTAACATTTCTGAGCAACATTATGATGATTTGGTACAATGGCAAGAAAAAACAATGAATGTATGAGGAAGAAATATTTCAGCCAGACAGCAACAATAAATTGCTAGTAACAGATTAACATGTTACACTAAATAAGATCTTCATCTACAAAGCTTAAGCATTTGATATTAGCCATCATGAGGCCCAATGGAGGGAGTGAAGCTAAATCAATGACATCAAATGCATGATCTTTAGGTACAAGAAAGAACAATGGTTATAGAGGTAGTTAAAATTCTAAATTTTAAGCCTTTAAACTCCTTTAAATCACACATTTCTGTATTGCTCCTGGCAAATTGGGTGGTGAGATTTTAATCTTAGGTTACCTTAATTCCGCTGATGCCTGAAACAGAGCAAATGATCTCAAGCAGACATTAGTGCAAAATTAGTGGGCGTTCCCAACCTGCACGTGATTCTGTTCAATTTACCAAATCTTGCTGAACAGAAACAGAACAGTGTAAGAAACCAATAAACCTAGCTCCCTGAGCTTTGTGGAATGAAAAGAGAAGTCATGAGGAGCCTTGATAACACTGAATCATTAATTGTAGAGCCATTATCATCATCCTTATTTTCTTAGGGACTAATGAAACCTGAGGAGGGGCACAGACCGAGAGCATTTAAGAAAAGACAGAACACAGGTAAATCCCAATCTAATATCCTGCTTACTTGATCTATGCACTGAATAACAAATATTTGAGGTCCCACAAGGTACCAAGCCCAGTTTTATATACTGGGAATACAGCAATCATCACGACAAAGTGTCGGCTCTCATGAGGTCTACACCAGTAGATACGCCTACTATAAGCCAAGGACTCAGTGAAGGGACTCACACTAAACCTTGAAAAGCAAATAAAGACCTGCAAAGGATGAAACAATATTTCTCAGTAAACTGGATATTTGAGAGAACAAGATTAGCAGCCTTATTTTGTTAAGAATAAAAAGTAATGGAATTTGAGACTTGGAAACAGAAATAGGGCAGAGAATGATAGATATGCCCGATTCCGAGAGGTGAGTGAGGGAACTCAGCCCAACACCAAAGCCTCACAGTGATTCTTCTTCTAATGATGCTCAGGCAGTATCTGAGTGGCAGCTTAGCAAACAAAGGGCTCAGAGGATCCTTCTGCAGATTCTACACATCTCCAGTTTCTACAGAACCATGATTATTTCCTGGGCCACATGTGTCCTTACCCAATCGGACCAGCCAGGCAGCTGCCCACAATTACCCTAGGCAACTTCCCAAGGCCATACTCTGAGTCAGAATGAAAACGCTCCCTGATACCCCACAGATGCTAAGTGAGTGTGTCAGGAACCACACTTACACATATATGCACAAAGCATACACACTCACACACGTAGCTCTATGTACATACGTGCACGTCTGTATACATGTGTGAGTGCAGGTATGTGCGGGTGCAGACAGGTAAGAGGTAAGGAGCTCCTCTTTGGTTGACCAAGCAGCAGAGAAGTAGGTCAGAGTTCAAAGCCTATTTGCCCATTTTCTCTGGGGTGAATCATACTTTCCCACATACCAAGAAGGCATTTTCCCACTCGGTATAGAGAGAAGGAAAGAAGAAAAGGTCCGTCCACACACTACATAGGTGATATTTCGTTATACATTCTCACCTGCCCTCATCACAACCACCTTCTTGCTACATAAACAAAAGCCTTCCTACTCTAGGGCCTGAAGCATATTAGACATATTTTTTTATTGCTTTCTGAAGCACATATTGCTTTTGTATTTTTAATTTATTTTATTTATTTACTTTTATTATTCCATCTTATTTTTATTTATTTATTTATTTTTATTTGATTTGATTGGTTTACTTATTATTTATTTATTTATTTATTTATTTATTAAAAACACTAAAAACTATTTTATTTTATTTTACTTATCAAAAGCACTTCAAAACTGGCAAAAGTAACCTGTCCTGTCAGAAGTCAGGAGAGTGGTTTACCCATCACGTGGGGATAGTGCTAAGAAGGTGTAAAAAGTTGTACTTCTTGATCAAGACGCTAGTCACACAGGCGAGTTCTCTTCCTGAAGGGCCAGCCAGGTGTGTACTTACAGGCACCACCCCGCATGCATAGTATACCTCAGTGCAAACTAATTTTTTCAACTCAGCTTCTTAATAATTTGCAGTTTGTCACTAATCTACAGTTCTCTCTTCCCAAGACATGAGATTTTATAGAAGTCATTCAGAACCATGCACTCCTCTCTAGCCAATTTAGAGACCAATAAAAATAATTAATTCTACAAGCCTTATTCATCTTTCCTAATCGTACCACTAATCAAATTGCACCTCCAAGCAGTTATATAAAACCACTTTTCAATTAATTCTTGGGAAAAAATTACTTAATTATATGTAGAAGAGGGCATTTTACCAAACTTTCAGGTTAACAACACCTCTGCATGTAGGGACAAGGGAAAGAAATCTCTTTCCTATACACAGATTTCTTAAAATGTATTTTTAAATCCCTTTTAAGAGCTACATAAATGATTATATTCCCAAAGCCGAATGATAGCTACATGTTCACTATCACAGGACTCATGAGTCAAACCCATTTTTAATCGTTATCTCTTCTCTTCACTCAACTTGAAAATGGTAAAAAAAAAAAAAAAAAAAAAAAATTGGCAGTAATAAAAGAGAGAAACCCTATATAGCAGAGGAACTTGGGAGAAAGAAAATCTCCAGCAACACAATCTAAGAGTCCCCTGCTTTCCCCTCTTCCACACTGCTGGTCATCTTCCTCTATCAAATTTAAGCACACCTGTACCTCCTCCTTCTCTTAGAAACATGCAAGTGGGGGCGCCTGGGTGGCTCAGTGGATTAAGCCTCTGCCTTCAACTCAGGTCATGATCCCAGGGTCCTGGGATCGAGCCCCGTGTTGGGCTCTCTGCTCAGCAGGGGCCTGCTTCTCTCTCTCTCTCTCTCTCTCTCTCTGCGCCTGCCTCTCTGCCTACTCGTGATCTCTCTGTCAAGTAAATAAATAAAATCTTAAAAAAAAAAAAAAGAAAGAAACATGTGACTGAAGTATTTATATTAAAAAAGGACTGGACCAAAGTCTAACTCAGGGCCTCTTACAGGAGGGCATCATGATGCTATCGGAAAATTTAATCAAAGCATATATTTTATTCCTTTAATAGAATAGGTAATCTTTTTTATAGAACGGATAATCTTTGAAAGAATAGGTAATCTTTATTCTTTTTTTTTTTTTTGCAGGCCTCAAACTCACAACCCAGAGATCAAGACCTGAGCTGAGATCAAGAGTTGGACACTTAACCAACAAAGCCACCCAGGTGCCCGTAGGGTGGGCCGTCTTAACACAGTTTTTTAATTTACAAATTGAAAAGGTGGGATGTTTAAATAATCAAATGTTTAACCGATAAAAAAAGAAGATAGTTTTCTACTTGTTCGAGGATTTTTTAAAAATCCTTCTTTTAAAAGATACATATTCATGACTGTTATCAGCTACAAATAACAAATGTCTCTTCACAGACACTGCATCTTTTATGCAGTTCTTGGTCACTGTCTTCCCCTCTGTCCTACCTTACTATGGAGGTCTAAGCTTGGAGAAGAGTTCCAACAATGCCAAACCCTGCACAGGAAGGGAGCACGCTGACAGATGACAGAGGCAGCTACATATGGACAGCTCTGGGCCTGGATCTTGGGGTCCCTCCATTAGTTCACAAGTATGGAATCTTCCCAGCTCTCCACTATGAACTCTAGCTGGGAGCTGCAGAGCCTCCCAAGCCTCATCTTCTCCAAATCTGAAATAGGCACAATGTGTGCAATTGCACACCTGATGTGCGCAATGCATGTGAGTAGATGACACAATGCACACAAAGCAATTAACACGGTGCCCCATGCACCGTACACAAGCAAGGACAGGTAACTATGCTTGTGGTAATCAAAACTTTTCATTTCAAAGGGGACCTTACAATATCATCTGACAAATACAGCATTTAGACTAATACTCTGCCAAAACGAAAATTTATCTTTAAAGTAATCCAAGTTAAATGTGTATAAAAAGACTTTGAATGGAGCTTGGCTTCTGGCCAGATGACTTTTAGTCTCTGAATTCAGAACAAATAAATAGCTTCAAAAACAAAAAAAAAGATCATGTGGACTTTGGAGTGACCTATTCCAAGTCCCTTAGCCTCTCTGAGCCTCAGTCCTCTCACCCATAAAATGGGAATAATTCCCACATCCTACAGTTTTAGACATTATTTGCAAAATGCCTAATAATAATATCTTGCACATTAGCAGATAGTTATTGCAAAGCATACGGAATAAGAGAAGTCATCAAAAAGCTTATACAAAGCTGGAAAACTTTTAAGAGAAAAATGTTCATCCTCTCTCATTTTTCCCTTCTTTGTAGCATCCTTACACTTTGCCTTCCATTCTAATCAGATGTGCCTGTCCTTATGCAACACGAGTTGATTTGATTTGACTTATCTCCATGTCTTCTTCCAAACTCTACATCATCCTCCAAGTACCTTGGAGTGGCTTGTCCAGGGACAGTAAAAAACTGACGCATCACAAGTCCAATGGCAGAATTTTTATATCCCTTTAACTCTGTCTGAGAAAACTGGGACCCTCCTCTATAAAGACGAAGAGAAGAACAGCGGTGTTCCTAAACTACATTTTTTTTTTAAACCACCAATGGGAGAAATTTCAGAAACAATATTTTAATTTGCTTATTTCATTCTCTACTTTCTACCAAGATAAGAAAGATATCTGAGAACAAGGCTTACCTATTTGCACCATTTCTTCATTACCAGCCTGTAAAGGAGGGGAAAAGTAAAAAGAAACAGTTACTGGGTTTCATCTTATCACCTTGTACGTTTTATTTCTACCATTAACGCTTTTCAGGAGCTAATCAGGAGATGCCGGAGATGGGGACTGGTGCCTGAAGGCTGCGCCTGGGTTTCTAGGTTCTTGCGGCAAGAGAATGAGCCAATTAGTTACAGTTTGGAACAGGGAGTGGTTTCCCCGTTTTAATTTTAATATGTCTAAAGCCAGCAAAAATAAATACTGACATTCAATATTCTTTTCTTAAAACTCAGATACTGGGTGCGGATTAGCCAAGAAAGCCTCTGTATTCATAGGCGTGAAAAGAAACCTAAAAGGGGGCCTGACAGATCAGATTTGAGGTCAAGAATCCACCAGGCAATCTTCTACTTTTGAACCTACGGCCAGAACCGGGCAGACCGGAGAAGCTACAACAACTCCCAGGGAAATTCTGTGCCCCAAGTCCCACGGGCCCTGAGCTGATGTGATTTACAACAGACGGCGGGGCCGGCCCGCGAGCCTTCTCCCGCGATCTTCCGAGAGCATCGGCTTCACCTTGAGCCCCCGAGCGTGGGGGCTGGGCCGCGGAGCCGAGGGGCCGCGCTCCACTGCGCTCGGGAGGAGGAGCAGGAGCCGCGCCGAGGGGGAGGGGGAGGGGAGGACCGCGGCGGCGCCGCCAGCCGCTGCCCAGGAAAACGCAGGGCAGGAAGCGTCCCCGGCCCCCCGCCCCAACTGTCAAACCCCAGCCCGGCCGCGGTCCTCCCAGGACACGTGTCTGCCGGATCGCTCCCTGCCCGGCCCGGGGACTTCCTGCAACCCCCGCCTCCCGCTGCCCGAAAACGCGGTGAGTCAGTGCGGAGGAGAGGGAGCCCCGCGAGCCCGACGCGGGCGGCCGCCGCGCGGGGATCCCGGGCGCCGCGTCCGGAGCTTCATTCAAGCGCCCAGACCGCCCTCCGGATCGGGGAGACCCAGACGGCCCGGCGAGGACGCGACCTGGCTGCACTTTGTCGCCACGAATCGTTGCGAATGCCGCAACGGCGGGGTGGGGGTGGGGGGGCGCTAGGTGGGACGAGCCGGGGCTCCCCGCGTGGGAGTCGCGACCCAGCCCTGCAATCCCACCCCTGCAATCGGCCCGGAACACCCCGCAGGCGGCGCCCAGCGCTCGGACACCGCTCCTGAAGGCGCCAGATAACAGGGACGGGTGGGAGGGGGGAGGAGGGAAGAGAGGAGGGGAAAGAGGGGAGGAACTTTTTCGGGAAAAGGTTGGGTTTGAGTTTTTGATTGTTATTATTTTCCACTTACTTGTCCATCAGCTGAAGTCCTAACCTCTACCAGAGCGGCTGCTATCAACCAGAGTGACAGGAGAACCATCACGAGTCGAGTTCACTTTTCGACTACTGGGCGAAGCCAATGCCCAGAGCAAACCCCCCAAAATAAGTTTCTTTAAAAAAAAAAAAAAAGAAAGAAAGAAAAGAAAAAGAAAAGAAAGAAAGGAAGGAAGAAAGAAAGAAAAAAAAAATGCAGAATTAAAAAAAAAAAAAAAAAAAAAAAACCACAAGTGATCTTCTGTGATTTGCTTCAATGAAAATGAAATGTGAGCTCTGAGACCGGCCCCTCGGCTCGGCTCGGCGTCCTTCCCACTTCACCTTCTCACCCCGTCCTCCCAAACCGAGGGTGCCGGAGCGAGAAGGTGCTGCGAGCCGGGCACGGGCTGCGCCGGGAGAGGGGGCAGGGGCCGGGGGCTTCCCACTGTCTCGGCCCGAGGCGGCTTTCCCTGGGCTTTTCGAGCACCACGGGTTCCTGAGGTTCGCGCGGAGAATGCTTGGGCGCCCGGGAGCACAGCAGGGGGAAGTAGTGGCGAGCGAGAGGAGCGAGCGGGAGAAAGAGGCAGCGAGAGGGCGACTCCGCCGCTCGCGCAGAGGTGGGGGCGGGAGGAGCCGGAGGGGCGGAGGAGGAGGCTGGCGGAGGGGGCGGGAGGAGCGGGTCGGCGCGGCTCCTGTTGCTCTCCGCGCGGCGCTCTGCGGGCTGCCGGCGACCCGCCGGGCGCTAATAAGGCGGCCGGAGCGCCCCCCCCCCCCGGCCCCGGGCGGCCCCTCCCGCCGCGACGCCCACGTCACGCGGGGCCGGAGCCCGCGCCCCCCGCGCCCGCCGGGATGGCCGGGGCGGGCGCGGCCGGCGCGGGAGGACGGCGGGGAGTGGGGAGGAGCGGGACGATCCCGCGGGCGGCCGGCCCCAGGCGGGGTCGGGGTTTGAAACCGCCTAGGTGGGGACTCGTGCGGCGGGGGGCCCCCCGCCCCGAGGTCCTCCCCGGCCCCCGCCAGACGGGCTTAGGGGAGGGGGCGGTCCGGGGAAGCCACGGGTCCCTCCTGGCGGGACCCGCGTTGAGTTAATTATAGGAAGGGGGAGGGTCCACGGGCCGCTCCTGGGCTTTAGGACTTTCACCTCCTTCGACCTCCAGCGCCCTTCCAGCCCGGGAAGAGACTGCCCGGAGGGAGCCCCAGGAACCTGCGGGGGCCCCCCAGCCGCCCACCACGTTTTGTAGGGGTGGTCCCTGCCGGCTCTCAGTTCTTGGGTACGCTTCTCTGGTTTGTATTACTCTGGAAAGATACCACGTCTGTTCCTGACTCGCCCGGATGCTTCCGTTTATCACTGGGGCACACAGGCCTCAGCGTCTCTTCCTCCCTCCAAGATTAAGTTATCAAATGATTTCTGCCCCCTGGGGCTGAAGCTTCCTGGGGGGAGAGGACACCAACCTGGGCTTCCAGAGCCCTGAAGATGTGAAGACACTTTGCAGGAATCCAAGCCCAGGTCACCTCCTGAGGGAGACAGGGGCTGGGAGCCGAGGACTGGAAAGGAATGTATTTCCCCCCTCCTCTGACCAGTTTCGGGTCCTCCCTCCCCACAGCAGACCATGAAATGCGGGTGATCAGGCACAACTTCTGATCCAAACCTCAGAACTTGAGCTGGAGTCTTGAGAAGGTCCACCTAAGATAAAAGGTGTAGAAGATAGTATTTTGCTAAGGGATTCTTCGGTAAATCAATTTTTTTTTCTTCTTTAAAAATGGTGCGGAGTCTGGAGGTTTCTTAATCTTTGATTCATTATTTAAGGGTTGCCTCTTTAACTTACACCTAGCAAGATTCTGTGGTCACCGGTGCGTTATCTGCTAAGTCTTCTCAAAATCCTGTATATGGGACGCTTATATGTACAATCGAGAAACCAGATAGCAGAATGGCCAGATAACCTAAGGACCCCCAATAGGGTATTAATACCCCAGTAGGGTATTAGCTTAGTTTTGGGGTGGAATTGTAATTAGACCCCAACCCTGAAATCTGCTAAGTTACTTTTTCCCTTCAACATGTTTGTAACCTGTCGTTGACTTTCTATCCAGGAGTGATCTGCTGAATTTTATACCCAGTTTTCTTATTCATTAAAAATAATAATAATCCTCGGGATGCTTCGGTGGCTCAGGTCAGGATCCCGGGGCCCTCCCATGAGTCCTGCATTGCTCCTTGCTAAGTGCAGCCTGCATCTTCCTCTGCCTTTCTCTCTCTCTCTCTGACAAATAAATGAAATCTTAAAAAAAAAAAAAAAAGAAAGAAAGAAAAAGAAAAAGAAAAAAAGAATCCTCATGTTCTATAAGTAAAACCTACATCAATTTACACTGACAAGTAAAAGAATACGGAAGTACAAGTCAGAAAACCTGGGTTCTGGGCCCAGCTTGGTCTGTTTGACCTTGACAAGCCACCAAACTATTTTGTTTTTCCCCCCAGAGATATTTCAGCTCTAAAAATTCTGATTTGAAGTAACAACAAATACTGTCTTTAGCCATGGCATTACACTAGCCCTTTTTGTGTTAAATTTTACAAAGTTCCGGCATTTGTCACCACAAATAGTGCAACAAGCAATTCATCGGACTTTCACGAGAACAGTGGCTTCGGACATCTGGGGCCATGACCACAGAGAGAAATGCACTTTGCATTGTGGCCCAGTAAAAATTTCATGATTCAGTACGTGCTACACGCAACTACTCTGATATTTTCTATCTTAATTGTTTTCTGGGTCCCCCCCCCCACCCAGTACTGGTCAGAGTCGACTTCGTTGCTTTCATGACCCAGTGAGTCATGACCTTCCTTGTGACAAACATAGATTTGAGCGCTTATAAGAAGTTTTATATCTCTGGATTCTAAATGAGCTGAGTTCAGATTAATAAGGCTCTCTCAGTATACTCTAAGACAAAGTTTCTCAAAGTATGTCCTGGAATGTTAAATGTTACACACACACACACACATACACACATGCACACACACACACACACACTTCTTTGACAGTGAACTAAAGATTGTGAAGTACTCGGATAAACAACATGAAATGGATTTCTTTATTTCAGAACTTCACAGGGACTTTGATATTCTAAGCGCCCTGGGAGTCTTCCAGAGGGAGATACAGTGCACTATGGTCCTGATTTGATCATAGAATGCGTTTTTCTTGGGCCTTATGTTCTGAAGAACACACTACTTGGAGGAAATGCCTTTGCAAAGACCAATTATTAAGGTAAAGTGAACTCTGAGTCCGATAGGTAAGATTCACGTGCATATTCAGCTTGGGTTTCTCCATCTATTAGATTAATAATACTGCTTTTGCAACATGTTCATGAAAATTAACAGAACCTTGCATGTCAACTGTTTAGCACGTGGTCTAGAATATAACAAGGGCCTAAATGAAGATTTTTTTTTTACTTGAAACTGTATGGCGAATGTACAGATGGCTCGATGGGAATGAAATATGGCGAGTTCTAAGAAAAGTAGGAAAATGTAAAGAGCTAAAATGTGATGAACTTTTAATTTTACCAGACATAACACAGGAAATCAAAAGCAAAGCAGTCATTAAGTTCCTTTCACCAACTGCCCCCTACATGCCTGCTTTAAGATAAATCCCTGCCTTTCCCCGCACGTTTCTTGCCTCTGGCTCGCACTGTTTCCCACACTCATGGCCACGCACTAGCTCAAATACTAAGCCAACGTTTGTAGGAGGTTTTCTTCCAAAATATGTTTTGAAATAGAGAAATAATTTCAGAAGTCGTCACACATATGTAGTCTCCCTAATTGTGAAATCAGTCCCTTGAAGACTTAAGTTTCATGAAATCAGTCGATGTGTGGACATTTTAAAAATCTGTGCATCCTCATTGGCAACAATTAACTGGGCAGGAGTGTGTGTGTGTGTGTGTGTGTGTGTGTGTGTGTGTGTTTTCCATTTGAGGCTAACTGGTCAATGTTCCGCATCTTGTCATAATTTGACAGTATTTTCATACTCCATGCATATTGTGTTCTAAACATATAAACAAATTTTTGTCATTTCTTATAGCAAAAAAAAAAATCATTGATAATTTGTTGTTGTTCTGCTACTTACCTTTTCTGCGCCTTTTTTTTTTTTTTAATAAGATTTGTTTTTAGAGTAATGTAAGATTCACAGCAGAGCTGAGGGGGAGATGGAGATTTCTCATATGCCCCCCAGCCCCTACACAACAGAACCTCCACTAATATCCCCACCTCCAAACTGTAACAAAAGAGTGATATGTTAGTTAGAATGGATGAAGCTGTACTGATACATCATAACCACCTAAAGTCCACAGTTGGTGTATGGTTCACCCTTGTTTTTGTATATTCTGTGGATTTGGACAAATATATAGTGACTCTACATCTACCATTATCATACGGAGTTTTTTCACTGCCCTAAAAAGTCCTCTTGGTTCCACCTTCTCATCCCTCCCCATCTCCCAACCACTGGCAACCCCTCATGGTTTTTACTGTCTCCATAGTTCCACCTTTTCCAGAACGTCATATAGACGGGATCATCCAGTGTGGGGCCTTTCCAGATCGTCTTCCTTCACTTAGTAATACGCCTTTAAGTTTCCTCCATGTCTTTTCATGGCTTGATTGCTCATTTCTTTTTAGCGTTCAATAATATTCCATTCCCTGGATATACCCCAGGTTAGGCACTCTGCTACTGAAGGACATCTTGGTTGCTTTCAAGATTGGCAGATGTGAATAAAACTCCTAGAAACATCCATGTGCGGGGTTTTGTGTGGATATAAGTTTTCAACTTCTTTGGGTACATATCAAAAATCATGATTGCTGGATCATATGGTGAGGTATGTTTAATTTTACAAGAAACTGCCAAACTGTCTTCCAAAGTGACTGTGCCATTTTGCATTCTCACCAGCAAGGACTATTTGAGAGCTCCTCTTGTTCCACATCCTGGTCAGCATCTGTTGGTGTCCATTTTCCAGATTTTGACCATTCTGAAACGTAGAGATTCGTATCTCAAGATTGTTTTAATTTGCATTTCCCTGAAACCACATGAGGTAGAGCGCCTTTTCATGTGCTTCTTTGCCATCTGTATATTTTCTTTGCTCAAGTGTCTGCTAAAAGTCTTTGACCCATTTTTTAATTGGGTTGTTTATTTTCTTATTGTTGAGTTTTAGTTCTTTGTGTATTTTAGAGAATAATTCTTTATCTTTATTTGCAAAAGATTTTTTGCAAATATTTTCTCCCAGTTTCTAGCTTGTTTTCTTATTCCCTTGACCTTGTCTTTCACAGAGCACAAGTTTTTAATTTTAATTAAGTATTCTCCCCACTTTTAATATATCTATGACCTCCTGTCAATATTAATTAGGTTGTCATTTTTATGTCTTTCCCATGGTCCAATAAATGTGAGAAATTCTCTATTCCACCTGGTTCAAAATATAAGTACAGAACTTTACTGCACCATAAGTAATCAGATTTCTATCCACCCCCTCTTCTAAACTACAAGTTCCTTGAGGACATTGACCTCTACTCTGTTCACTTTCAGTTACAGGTATCTAGACAAACTTGTATCCCATGGAAGTTACAGAGTACTGCCCTACTTCCTGCGCTTGTTCAGGAAAAATCATGTGCTTTTTTTCCTACCTGGTGATGAGCTTTATTCCAGGCCCTGGAATTCTTGGCATCTAGAACCAACACAGAGAAACATGAGAGTAGGTCGTACATGGAACTGAGCCTTAGAGGAACATGAGAGCTGGGCCTACTGGCTACCTTCTCCACTTCTCCAACCCCCTATAACCTCAAAGAACACTGCTACGAGATGCCTTTTCTCACTGCAAAATGAGGAAATGGGGCTGATAGCATCACATATGGAATGAGTTTGCTGCTTATTAAGGATAAGAGTCTCCCCTCACATAACACCCTCCCCTGTTTTACATAATACTGATTTTTCATTTGTGGATCAGAGAATCAATCATGCTGTGTATACACTACTGTCAGTATTATTAACCAAGTTGTTAGGTTGGTTAGGAGTTAGGATGCTGAACTTTCATACCCATAGAATAGAGACCGGCACATAGTGGGCTCTCAGACAATATTTGTTCAATGAATGAGGCAGGGAATATTTCCTGTCTCTACTTAGCAGAATGGAACGAATATTTTCTTTTCCCCTCCTATTATCAGTGAGTAAGCTATTTCCAACTTGACCTTTTTTACAGGCGTTTTTGGAAGCCCCACTGAAAGAAAAAAAATTAAACAGGAAAATTCATGAAAAGAAGGATCAAGAAATTAGAAATGGAAAAGCCCTACTTGGTCATCAGGTTCATTCTTTGGTTTGTGGTTGAGGCAGTGCTGTTCCCACAGTCTTTTCCTTCGGAGGGAAACCATTATCTTATGTGGATAAACTTGGACATCCGGAATTTTTTTTATCTCATCATTTGCTTTTGGAAGAATAATTCCGCCATGGGACAAGACATGAGGGAAAATCATTCCTCATGTTCCTTGATTTTCCTTTTTCTTGACGTGGGATTATTCATTGTACCCCTATCTTTGATTAGCACCATAAATAGCCTTCTTTCCTTAACAAAGTTTGAGTTAACAATTGATGTATTTAACTGTTTATACCAACTAATACAAACAGATACTACCATCTACCTTCCATTACTTTTATAATCTTTCTCTTTTCTTCAAGTTTTTGAAATGTTTTTTGCTTGGAAGAAGCAAAAAAGCGTAAAAAATCAGTCTTCTTGGGGTTGAAACGGAAATAAGAGAATAATTAAAATTTAAAGTTCTTCCAAATGTTCCTTGATAAGGCACACCTCAATAGTTATAGCTATTCTATTAGTGAAGCACTGAGAATTATCATCAGATTACTTTGCATTTATGCCATAATTTCCCTCTTGATAGTTCAAGGAACTCTACTGTAGTGGATGGAACTCAGGATAAAACATATGAATACTTAGGCCTGTTGAAGGTAGTCAATGTATTCTCTCAGAGAGGTTCAAAATCAGAGATGTGGCACAGTGCTTTTCATACAGTTGACTATGTGATAAGTATATGATAAATTTAAATAGCTGACTCCTACTAATTATACCAATCCTTATATTTTGAAATACCACCAAATTGTTAACTTCAAAACTGTGTGTTGTTTTCTGTAATTCTCAACTCAATGATACATAACATTTGGGAGGTACTTCACAGTACAAAAGTCTATGAATCCATTACCATTTTAAAAAAATAGAGTAGAATTTACCATTTTCAATGGAATTCAAAAGAATGTATTGAGGGAGAGAGAGCTCTAGCAAATTAACACTTACAGCTCGTAAATCGAGTTCTCTTACAGGAGAATGTAAGTTACTTTCAAGCCAGAAACTTAATTAAGTGTTCTGAATTTATGCTAGAGTCCAAACCGGATAAAATGGCTTTCTGTGGAAAAAAGCTGTATTAAAATAACATTTAGGAGAATCCCTCCACTTAAGGAAGAGTTGTTACTATTAGTTAATAAAGCAACTTCTGCAATAAAGTTTCCTGTAGATTTTTGAGATTAGGACACTTGACTCTTTCCATGCTGTCTAAAAGCAAAGAAATAGAGTCAGATGTCTTCTGGTTATCCAATCCAATGACTACACAGAAAACCACGGTTCTGTTCTATTGGGAGGCAGCAAGGGTATTTCACACATCACTGCAGCACATCTGAACAGAGTTTATATTTTGTTATTAACTTTCTGAACCACATTTTGTATCCATTGACTGGCAAAGTGCTCACAAAATGTTTACAAGGGTTTTATCTTTATTCCTACCGGAAAAACAAACTCTGCATTCCTCTGAGTTATCAAAAGTCATCCCCAGTTTTACCACATGAAAACAACTTTTCAATAAGATTAGTTCTTGAGTTCTCAGGGTGTTATATGCATTCACTAAGACAGCAATTAACTTTTTTCCAGACTGAAATTAGGAATAATTTGCATAGAGAAATGGGCAGAAAACAAACCACCAGAGAAATGGAAAACCCGTTATGAAATCAACAACCAGTCTTAGACTGTCTCTTCTTACGCAAACAAAATTCACAATCTTAGAATCTAGCTTTTTTAGGAAAAACAAGAACAACAAAAAACAGAAATAAAAACAAAAACAAAACAAAGAAGCCTGAACTCTGATCTGGAAAGACTTAGGTTTTTATTTGAATCTAGCTTTTTCGGGGAGGGGGTGGTGAGGACGAAACAAAAACAATAACGAAACAGAGCCCAAAAGCTGATCTGGAAAGACTTGGGTTTTTATCTGAAGAGATTCTCAGCCAGATGATAAAGCAGATGTGTCAGTCTAGAAGTTGTTGCTGCTCTTACTTGGTTGCTATTATAACAAAAGTTCATTGGTTTTAAGGAGAAAAAAAAACCACTAAGATTTATGTCTAGCGTCTTTATTTTGTTATTGTCACACTAAATGAAGCAAGAACCCAGAAGCCACCACTATTCTGGCAAGTTCCAATGATAAGTGCTTAGTGGAGACAATTCAAATGTGAAATTATAGAACCGTAGTCTTATGTCATCTCAAAGAGATGCAAACATTTCAGAAAAAACATTTACCATCAATGTAACTTTATAAAGAATCAAATATTCTAACGATATTTAAATGCTTTTTACACATTAGGGAAAAAATTCTCCAAAATAGTCTCCATTTTGTTTTTACTAATAATTAAAATTGTTACTAACGTAAGGAAGTAATGCAAGTCTATAAACTTCAGTCAATCCTAAAATCTGTTGACTTAGTAGGAAAAAAATTTCCAATATATAAACTAAATACCTGCTTGTGACAATTCATGCTAAAAGCAAATCTCGGTTTACTATGGTGTTCTCTTCCCAGTATTAGAAGAAACATTAAGAAGATGACCTGTGGAGATATTTTTAAAAATTCACATTTGTGCCCTTACCATGGACACTGGGTGATGTATGGAAGTGTTGAATCACCATATTGTACACCTGAAACTAATATCACACTGTATGTTAACTACACTGGAATTAACATTTTTTAAATGCACATTTATGGGCAACTCCCAGCTATTCTGATTTAGTAGATCTGCTGTGGAAACTTGGTGTCTATATTTTTCCAAAGTTACACAGATAATTCAGTCTACATTGTGTCCGAAGACTTGCTGCTCAAACTTTTAGGTACCGAATAAATGCAAATTCTGATGCTGTAAACTTAGGGTGGGGCTCCCAGGTGATGGTGACAGAGCTTGTCCTCAGCAAACACTGTGTCACAAGACCCTAGCACATATGACTTAGAGATAATTACAGAAAATAAGACATGTGACAATAAAACCAAGTATGAGCTATTTAGAATAACACCTAATTTTGTGTATACCTTACTAAGTGTCCATTATACAATCAACATGTAATTCAGAGCTGGGTAGAAAGGAGCCCCAGGAAGCATCTCTGCGGCACTGATTGAGAGATTAAACATGCTTTTACTAAAAAGTCACTGAGCCGTGTTCTTTCTCACACAGTGAGCATGTTAAATAAAACCAGTTTAAGAATAGTTAATTATTAATTCTTAAAAAATTAATCACAGTCTGCAATCTACAACCCCTCTGAGGCACACTTTTTGCCCACAGGAACACAACAGATACTTCCTCTTGAGGTGCCACATTGATGAACTCTTCATGCCATGACCACCCTTCACTGAGGCAGGAGACATGCCTGCTGTTGGCTCTCCATGAGCCGTTGGCCTAAAATCAGTATTGGAATTCAAGGAACTGTCTGAGGTCGTTCATCTTTGAGAAAAGGAAGGTGGAAACTTTTATTGAGAGACTAACCACAAGGCATTCACTAGGGACTCTAGGGAGAGGGACTTGGATTCTTTATAACATGATTTGGTTGATACAAGTCAGAGTAGGTCTTAAGTAAGTCTAATATTCTAGCATATGCTTCAAGCCCACAGAGATTTTTCTTAGAGTCATAATGCCCATTTTTCTCTCACATCCATGTAATAGGACCTCTTTAAATCCTGTTTTGGGGAATATAAATGTTCCATTAATCTCTTTGATCACTCTAGAAAGTGTTGTTCTTTCATTCTCTGTGAGAATTAGATGAAGTGTTCCCAGGACTAACACACACAGAGACAGAAGCGTTATTGGAAGCGTTCTATACAAAGATGTGAACTTTCTACGAAGCAGCACATATTTACCTGTTTTGTTCTCTTACTCTTCTTTTCCATCGTATCCTCTCCACCTCCAACCCCTGTCTCAACACACACACACACACACCAAGTTCTGTGTTCTTTTGTTTCAAGAAAAGGCTAAAAAGAGAAAGAAATGTCCCCATACAGCCTGTCTCCTTGCTTTTGTTTTTCAGAAGCTTAGCGGAAGAGAAGTGGGGGACCTCTCTTGACTGGTGAGACAGAGACAGAGATTTTGGACATCTACGTTCCCAGAAGACCTGGGAAGCCAAGGTCCATGGAGACAGCAAAGTGTTGGAAGGAAAGAGCTGTCATGGGGCCTGGGAAAGATGAAACCCAGGCACCTGTGCTCCCCACCACACCACAAAGGCCCACATAGGGGATCTGGAAGGTAACCTGTGCCACCCAAACCTAGTGAGGCTGGTCTCTGTATTTCGGTGACTGTGAAATCCCACAGATGAGACCAGGTAACTGAGATTGAATTTTTTGCCAGTGGAGAGATCTGGGGATTTAAAGATGTTTTAATTAAATTTATATAAAAGAAAGAGAAGTAAGACTGCTTGAACACCCCAATTGTTGCAAAATGATACATGATAAACCTACATCTGTCCATTCTAGGCATAAGGTTATAACAGGGCAATGGTGTCCACCCATATATATATATATATATAGCAATAAGAGGGTTCACTTAGTTAAGACTTCACAAAATTTAAAAAAAAAATTGGTGAGAAAAATCATACCTATACCATGGATGAAGAGTTCTCATGTATTTGACCACATAGTAAGTCTAATAGAAACAAAGACAAGGTATACCGTGAAATTCCAGTATAAACCACACTTACTTTACACCAAGGAATTGGTGAGAATCTTTGGAGTGGCTAAGAGAACAGTTGCCTTACATCTAATTGGGTCTAGACTTACTTCCCTGCATTGTTTAAGCTTAGTTGATTATTTGTGTGAATCAAGCTGATTTTGTTCTGTTTCAATTTCAAAGAGATCAGTTGCTTTCCTCTATCAAGAACCTCTTTATTGAAAGAGGTCATTGCAATGACCTCTTTATTGAACCTCTAGATATTGAACCTCTTTACTGAAAAAAATCATTGCAGTAGCAAATGATCACAGTTACCTTTAAAATCATTTCTCTAGAGTTCCAGAAGTTTTCTCCATCTTACAGACTTCAGAAATGCCAGTAATGTACTGTATTTATTCTGGGAGAAATTCCCAATTGCTTAGCCCTACAGCATTCTACCCTGTAGCCTCTTCATCCTTGGGGTAGAGGAAGGGCACTTAAAATTGCAGTCAGAGGAAGGAATTAGTTCCATATCAGAAACCCAGGGGCAAAGCAATTCTTTTGGGGGAAGAACAGAACCTCCATAACAGGGTCTGTTCACATGTAACGATTTTCACTTTGAATCATGATCACATAGACTATCAAGGTACTCCTCACTGTTCCTTTGTAATATGTGCACAAAGTAAAGGAAGCGCATTCACAAAACTCCATTTCCTAAGACAAAGACAAGCTGAAAACATCACTGACAGATAATCAACATTTAAACACAAAAAAGCCACTTATCACTGAAATGAATTCATCCTTGAAAATGTTTTCCATAGAAGACCCATCAAGGCCCAATTCAGTGACATATTCTAAACCCCAGTTCTTCAAGTACTGTAGTTCGTTCTTAAAGAATATCATACATTTAGTTCATTACATTACATACGTGCCTCTTGCCAAATATTTTCCCATAAGTGTCAGTGACTTCAAAACGGAAACCTTATTTTAACAAGACAGAGAAAGCCCGTTGTTACCAAAAAGCTATGTATAAAAGATGAGCCATCGTAAGAAGCTTTCTGAAACAACTATTGCATTAAACATTCTAGCGTGGTATTTTAACAAATGCTCTGGGATTATAACTTTTTCATACTCATTGAGCTTGGTGAAAATGAAACAAAATATAACAAAATCCTTATAAATGTGAAAACTAGAGTCTCAATTTGCTGACTGACCATTAACAAGGTACGCGACATCTGTATTTCAGTAAACTGAGTTCTCAGGAAAACCATGAAAAAGGTTAGGATTTCATTTCAGCCCAAACTTACTTCCTCCCTGTTCTTTTTGGACTGGATGGCAACCCTACCCACTACCCTATTAGGCTTGTAATTCTTTCTAAACCCTATCTCCATGCAGGAAGAACCTGATATGAAGTCTTTATCCTGGTTAGTTGACTTGACTTCAAATTAAATTCATTTACCCATTTTACTGTGTGAAATGTGTTATACTATTACTTTTATCTATTTATATATGTAATATACAACATATTTTTATATATATACACAACTATACACATATATGTAACAAAGTATATTAGCATATACATATATCCTAAATATTATAATGCTACTATAATTAAAATATGAAGATTATTTATACTTGTGATATTGTGATCCATAAGAAATATATATATTTGGTCATTCAGGTGACCAAAATATATTTGTCATGTGTATTTGGTCTTCATCCATAGTTCTTGGCTCACAGTTCTTAAATACCTTGGAATTTCCTGATCCATGAGAGCAGTGGAAGCATCTTTTGTTATAATATTTGGTGTCCTGTCCTCAATTCCTAAACATACTTTAGAGCCCTAGAAGTCCCTTATTATACACATCAATGAAGTTGACTTCTGGAAAACCTCTGAGGCTGGGGGCTGTGGCCATGGGTAAGCCCCATAGAAGAGGGGGTTGGAAATTTCAATCCCACCCCTTGATTTCCTGGGAAGGAAGAGAGCTGGAGGTTGAATCCATCCCCAATGGCCAATAACTTAATCAATCATGCCTATGTAATGTAGCTTCCATAAAAACCCAAAAGGAGGGGTTTCATAGAGGATTCTACAGGATTGGTGAACCAGAATGCTTTCAGGTGCCACTGCGTAGCCAGGGGGCAGGGAAGTGAGATCACCTGGCTCTCAGGTCCCAAACAGACCACGTTCGGTGACTTACTGCTGATAAAATCCAAAGGCAGAGAAACGAGTGATGGTGAAAGGTGAAAGAAATTTAGTTTAATGAGGCCAACACCAGAAAGACAGCCAATTAGTGTTTCAGACTGTCTCCAAAGTGCTGAAAATACTTCCAGGTTTATACAGGGCACAGGTTGGGGGTACGTGCAGGTGGGCAGCAAAGGTCAAACTGACCATTGTGTTGGGGTCAGTCACACAGGTCTTGCTGACTCAGGGCAGTCTTTAACTTGAGGAGGTAGTTTTGGTTCCCTTCTGAGGATGTTTTGCCTGCAGGGTCTTTTGCCTGAGTTAAGAGATAAGCTAGGAAGAAGGATTTCATCAGCTGGAAAGTTTGGGCTTAAAACAGAGGTAGTTGAAGTCCCTAAACTCCAAGAGGACAGAAGGTCTTTTGTTCAGGACCTTTCTGTATGTATCTCTTCATCTTTCTGCTGATCTGTGACCTTTAATATCCTTTGCAATAAATCAGTAATCCAGCGTGTAAACAAGTTTCAGAGTCCTGTGAACGGTTCTGGAAAATTAATTGAATCCAAGGAGTGGGTAGTGAAAAACTCTGATTTATAGCCAATTGACAGGAATATGGGTAACAACCGGGGATTGGATCGGCATCTGAAGTGGACGGCTATTCTGTGGGACTGAACCCTTTACCTGTGGAATCGGAGGCCATCTCTGGTGGATACTGTCAGAATTGAGTTGAATTCTCAAACACCCTGCTGATGTCTAAGAACTATTTGTTGGTACAGGGAAGCCTACATATGCACACACACACACACACACACACACACTGGGTCCAGGACCCAAAAGGATTTTCATTTATCATGGCAACATAGTGATAATGTAATGTTGTACGTAACATAACAACATTATATAGTCACATATACACACACATAAAACCTAACAATTTTAATAACTATAATATTATAATATCTCAGGGTTTGGTTTTATTTTGTTTTTGCCTAAAACTTTCTAAGTTTTAAAAAAGCAAAGTAGCAAACAAGGGAGAAGAAAATGGAGGAGAGGTAAGAAAAGGAGGACAGAATGGAAAAAAGAAAAATAACACTGGAATTAGAAATGGAACTTACCTTGAGAAGAACTGTATCTTTATAAAATTAAGTCCTCCCTTCCCTTCCATGAATGTGATATGTCTTTCCATTTAGGTCTTTTCCAGGACCTTTGTAAATTTTCATAAATTTTGTTATCACTACTGCTCTTTACTTCTTGAATTTATCTATAGTTAGTTTATGATTTTGTTGACATTGTGAGTGAGGTCTTTTATTTTCATTGTGTTTTTCTAATGGCTAGTAGTTGTAAAGTTGATCTGTTAATTTCTATCAGCTTAAGTCCTTTGTCTGCATCTCAATTGGTTCAGCATTCTAGAAGGAGTAGCAAGTAAGGTAATGAGAGTCATTTATTCCCCTCTTCCCACACCAAACACCCAACAAATATTTATCGTAGATATTCTTCCTTGACCTATGGTTTCTGTACACTGCTTCATAAATCTCCTGACCTTTAAACAATCTTATTTTCTGGCTTAGTTCCTATTTGATCATGGTATGTTATTATATTAAAACCATGTTGTATTAAACTCACTAATATCTATGAATGCTTGCATTGTCATAATGGAGATAGAACTACAACTTTTTGCATTTTGTAAGATTTAGCTATTAGGCTTATATTAGCTGAATTAGAATATTTTCCTTCTTTCCTAGGCTCTTCATATTAATTCTTCCCTGAAAGTTTAAGAAGAATTCACCTGTAAAACTATCAGGACAAGAGCCTTTAAAAAAACCCACAATGTTTAATTACTTCTCTAGATATTAGTCTTTTGAATTTTTTAGAGTTGATCTTATAATTAATGTTGCATAAAATATTATACATAATTAAGATGTTTAACATTAACACAGTTAATAAGTCTATTTTAAATTTTGTATAGATCATATTAATGTTAATTCTTTTTATTTAGATTTACTAGTACATTACATATTTTTAATGTTTTTCAAAAAGTCAGTTTCTAGTTTTATGAATACCTATAAATTTTAAATTTCTAATTATTTATTTTACCTTTAGTATTAGTTTTTTTTCCCTGATTTCCTTAAATTTGACTACACATTTTCAAAAGTTTTGAGGTTTTTTTAATCATTTATTTTCATTCATTTGTATTTAGTAATAGAAATATGTAGGCTATCACTTTATCTACAATGGCTTTGGCCCTTTACCGTAGTTTTGGTAGATTGAATTTTTATTGTTCTTATTTTCTGTGTGTCTCTATCTAGACAATCTGGAATTTTTTCTCTTTTATTCAAAAATTAGTTAGAAGTAACTGAATTCATTTTCTTTATGCCTAAGCTATTAGTTTCCATTTTTATTTATTCAGTGAGCTTGTATTCAGTGAGCCCATTTTAGTTTCAGACTCAAGACTTATTCAGCTCTTTAACATTTTCCTTATTGGGGTGCCTGTGTGGCTCAGTGGGGTAAGCCTCTGTCTTCGGCTCAGGTCATGATCTCAGGGTCCTGGGATGGAGCCCTACAACGACCTCTCCGCTCAGCGGAAGCCTGCTTCCCCTCTCTCTGCCTGCCTCTCTGCCTACTTCTGATTTCTGTCAAATAAATAAATAAAATCTTAAAAAAAATTTTTTCTTTTCATTAGTTCTTTCTGGCTTCTCTTTCTTTCTGAAGTCTCTATCATATGTATAACACATTTCTTACTTTTCTCTATACCTCATCTTTCATTTCATCACTTTTATGTCTATTTCTCTTTATTTAGGCTCTTGGAGAGTTTATTGGACATGTCAAACTTTTTTAAAATTCAATTTTCTATAATAAATAAACCTTTATTTGCCATCTCATTGCTTTTGGCACCAGATTTTTGTGTGTGTGAAGATTTTATTTATTTATTTATTTGACAGAGAGAGAGAGCACAAGTAGGGGGAATAGCAGAGCAAGAGGGAGAAACAGACTCCCTGCTATTCGAGGAGCCCAACACAAGGCTCAATCCTAGGACCCTGGGATCATGAGCCGAGCTGAAGGCAGATGCCTAACTAACGGAGCCTCCTAGGAACTCCTGACAACCATTTTAAAAAAATCGTCTTCAAATTACAGTTGAGTTGTACTTAGGTGGGTCTCTTTTTATCAGTGACCATTTTAAGTTACATAAATGTAGTGGTTTTTTTTAATCTTACTGAGTCACAAAAAGTTTCCAAATGTATTCCTGTTTCTTCTAGTAAGTTCTGATGTTTCAGAGAAGTCCCCTTCCTTTGTACTAAAATAACTATGTGCCTGATGATTTTATTCTGTCTTCTCAGGCACACCTGTGGCAAAGGAAATTCTCTTGTTGTCTACGATGAGAAGCTGATAGGGAACTATCCAAGACTGTAAGAGTCTCTCTGTTCAAACCTTTCTAGCATAAAAACACATAAATATGAAAAGTTGAGATTTACTGTAATCATACTTTGCTAGTCAGAGGTACAGTGGCCTGGGGAGAAATATGAAGTATGTGAAGCCAAAGATAGCAAGTAGTAGCCAGGAATGAGCTGGCAGAGGACCACCATTCTTTGCCTGGCATACGTACATTTGCTCAGAGCCAGCCAAAGAAGAACCCTACTTCTTACCGAGTGGGCCAAGTAGGCAGGGAGTGAATGCCACTTTGGGCATCAATGCTTGCCATGACCTCCTGGAACCAATTGTTTTTCCCAGAAGCAGTAATAGAATCCATATTGTTCTGCTGATTTTGGATGGGGGAAAAGGAGAAAAGGCTCTTGGTTAACGTGGATGTTGCCAGACCTTTTGCACTTGCTCTTACTACTTCACCTATAAAGGATCTTGTGTCCAATCAACCATTTATTTATTTCAGCCCTGTTTATTCAAGCAACTAAAAATGCTTAAGCTTCTCATGTGAGAAAATCCCTGCTTCTGGGGTTATCAGAATTGGGAAAAGTTATTTCTCACTTTAATACTTCACCAGTCATTTCCATTCAAGTCATACAACCATTAGTCATATGTGCTTAATAAACCATCTTCATTAATATAGAACTTTTTGTTTTGTTTTTGCACTCATGGATGTAGTTCAATGCTTCTCTTTTATTTCTAGCTCTGGTTGTGAAGTTTCTGAAAATAGTGTTAAACAACTGGGTCAGTTTGTCCTTTGACATCTGGGAAAATGCTAGACTTACGTTGGTCCATGAGTGGAAGAAAATTCTATGCTATTCTCTTCACCTTTTCCTAGCTTCCAGCATCTTCCAAAACAGCTGCAAAGAAAGTTTTATTCCAGCATTTCAAATATCCCTTTAGCCTTTTTTTTTTTTTAAAACATCTTTCTCTCAGTGGATTAATAATAATTCATTCCACTACAATGTTCAGGAAAACGTTTTTATTTTTAATCTAAAGATAGGCTACACTAGAGGTTCATTCTTTATAACAAAAAGAAAAATTTCATTTGTAGGTTGAAACAAGTAAATAGTATTACTGTAAGACATACACATTTTCTCTCTCTCTTTTTAAAGATGTTACTTATTTGACAGACAGAAGCACAGCGAGAGAGGGAACACAAGCAGGGGGAGTGGGGGAGAGAGAGGCAGGCTCCCCGCTGAGCCAGGAACCACAATGACAGGAGCCTCAGGTAGAGGCTTAATGACTGAGCCACCCAGGCATCCGTACATGCGTACTTTCTTGACTGTAAAAGCAATAAAAATATAAAGGAATGAATTAAATATTTTCAGATTAAAATATAAAGAAAATATAGGAAAAGATAAAATCCTCTTAAGATAAATCATCAGAAATCTTTTAGATTTTTATTTATAAAATCTACTTCTTTCCCTCCCCAAATTTCCCTCTTAAACTTGTGGTATCCAATCCCTTACAAATTACCACCAAATTGTACCTCAACACTGCAATGCAATTTTTAAAGGGAGGCTGTCTGTGCATGCAACCAATAATACAAACATTTCTCTTTTAACTCAGAGGTACCGATCATGACTGTTCCGTGGTCCGCTCACAAAAATGTCACAAATCAACCCACTACGCTCTGCCATGACACTTCTGGGAAAGACAGCAACTCCACCTTTTTGCTCATGTAATCAGTCATGGGGAATTCCCCTCAACTGTACATTTCAAAATGTACTACCTTAGACCGATATGTAACAGATTGTAAAGTTCTAAGAAAATGCCTTCCACGTAAACCCTTTTGGATACTCACCGGGTACTGGAAGACAGGCTTAGTGAAAACAAGGAAACACAGGTAGAGAGGACACCATTTTGTTATGCATCAGATTCATGTAGATCAAGAAAGAAAACTGGTTATATAAAAACCTGTTACAGATATTAGGATGCTCTGTCTCCGTAGAGACATCCCATAGATTGCTGGATTATGAGCCAATCTGATGTGCTAAATTAATACCCCCTCCCTCCTTCACCCATGTTGGAGAGTTTTTCCTGAAATTGGACAATCAGTTTAGGGAACTGTATCAGTAAGGAATGGTTTTGACTTCATAGGACAGAAACTCTTCTAAGAGTGACACCATTTGCCCCCAGACAACCAGAGGTCTGACAGAGGTCTCTTCTGGCTAGAGTAGGTACTTAAAAATAAGACCAAGGATCTGGCTGTCCATCTTTCTACCGTGCCCTCCTCCTTCTCCTTCTTATGGACTCCTGATCACAAAAATCCTGGTGCACTCTAGGCATAGAACTGATGCTACAGAGAGGAAGAGGAAAAAAAAAAAAAAGATAGTGAAGAAATGTAGGTATCCATAATTAAGAACACAAAGTCTTCGCCAAAACTGACAAATACTCAATGGTCACAGCTGTGTCACATAGCCATCTCTAGCTTCCAGGATGTCTGGGACATTGCGTTATTTTAGGGGGGGTCAACTGCCTCTCAACAAAATTGGGAACTTTCAGTAACAACAACAAAAAAATAGATATTGAATAAAGAACATTATCTGCTAAACAGGTTTTCAGTAGCACGTTGTTAGAGACCTTGGTCATGTAACAAAGGATTCCTATCGGTGCACATGAGTTGTATATACGGTTTCTCTCACTATCTGAACAATTTGAATATTGTATTTATTTTAAATAATCACTCAATAGATTTTGTTTTGTGTACATTTAAATACAGTAAATATATTTTTCTTCACATGGATGATTTAGAATAATTTATATAATGAACTTACTGAAATTCACTATAAAATCCCTATTGAATTTATTACTTCAGATCTTTTACACTATCTTCAAGAACACAATTTCCTCCAACTGTGTAATACCTCATAATATCTCACTTGATACTGACTTTGTTGAGAATCTCAAAGGCATCCCTTCTTCCACAGCTTCATCTCTCCTCCTCAAAAGCAGTACTTGACCTTGCCTTTTGTCTGTGAGAAGGACAAGTAAAGGTCAGCCCTCCATTTCAAGGGGAATCATGCAAATTTGCTGTTTTTAAAAAACGTTTTATTTTAGAATAGTTTGTGATTTATAGAACAGTTGTGGAGAATTCCCATAAGCTCCACATCTAGTTTCCACGGTTGTTAACATCTTACCTTAGTATGGTACAGTTGTCACAATAGATGAGCCGAGACTGATACATTATTAACTAAAATCTGTACTTCATTCAGATTTTTTTGTTGTTGTTTGTACCTGATGTCCCTTTTCTGTTCTAGGGTCTCATTCAGGATACCACATTAGTTGCTATGTTTGCTTGGTTTCCCTGTGGCTGTGACAGTTTTTTTAGACTTTTCTTGTTTTTGACGGCAGTTTTAGGGAGTACTGATCATTTGGAAAAATGTCTCTCAAATGAAATCTGATATTTTTCTAATAATTACACAAGTTATACATTGTGGGGAGAAAGACCACAAAGATAAAATCATTTTCATCATTTCAATCAAGAGTATATACTATCAACCTGAATTTATTATTGACGTTAACCTTGATCACCTGAGTGAGGTAGTGTTTTCAGTTTTCTTTCCTGTGAAATTATTATTTTTTTTTAAAGAAGTCACTAGATCCAGTGTACACTTAAGAAGCAGGGAGCTATTGCCCTACTCTCTTCTTTTTTGAGAGTAGAGTAACTATGTAAATTACTTGGAATTCTTCTGCATGGGAGATTAGGCTATTTCTCCCATTATTTCATACGTTTGATCATTTATTTATAACAATATGGAACTGTGGGCACTGACTTTCTATTTTGGATGATGACCCAACACTATATTGTGTTATTGCTCAAATTATCTCATCTTTGGCCATTGGGAGTTCTTTCCGTTGGTTTCTGTGACCCAGTGACACACTCCTATCATGAGTATCTGTTTTTCTTGGCTTGTTTTTCTTTCATTATGGCACTACAAGATGCTGTAAGATCATCTTGTATATTTCCCATTCTAGACATGACCTTGGCTCCTTTTATTGGAGGATGGTGTTAGAAATCAAGGGGTTAGGCGTAACCTTACTTTTAAGTGGCAGTCATGATATAGCGAGATGTGCACCTGAATTGGACTCAAACTTGGAATGAGAAAAAAAGAGGTTCAAAGACTGGTTCAGTCACTTCCTATGTTATCTTGGCTATGTTATTTAGCTTCTCTGCCGCTATGAAGGATTACTAATAATAGCTAATTCCTGTAGAAGAGGGCTTCTCAACCTTGGCACTGTTAACATATGTGCAAGATGATTCTTTGTTGTGAAAATTGTGCATGTCCATTGTACATTATTTAGCAGCATCTCTGGCCTCTACCCACTGGAAGCCAGTAGCAGGCACCAGCCATGATCATCAAATAGGACTCCAGCCATTGCCAAATGTTCTGTGGGGAGCAAAATTGTCCCTAACTGAGAACTATTGCTGTAGAATACTTACATGTATCAGGCACTAAGTATTCCAAATATGCTATTTAAAAAAATCCCATGAAATTGGTATGTCAAAAACAAACAAACAGACAAAAAACAAAAGGGTAAAGGAAAAGAAGCTTGTCCAAGTTTTCATAGCTAAGCAAGTATGGTGCTGTGGCTTGAGCCCAGATCATCTGCCTTTGAAACTCATGGTCTTAGCAACAATACCACAACTCCCTTTGTAAAAGATGCAATAATTCTGCTCTCACAGACCTGTGGTAAGAATTAAATGTCCTTTACAAGAACATCACACATGGTGCTTAAAATAGAGCAGACATAGAGTAAATGCTAGAAGAATCTATATCTGAACGCGCTGTGGCTCCACACCAGGTTACCTTTAGATCTCCCTTCTGTAAGTTTCCTAAATTTTTAAAGATTTTTATTTATTTTTATTTATTTATTTGACAGACAGAGATCACAAGTAGGCAGAGAGGCAGGAAGAGAGAGAGAGGAGGAAGCAGACTCTCCGCTGAGCAGAGAGCCGGATGTGGGGCTCGATCCCAGGACCCCAGGATCATGACCTGAGCCGAAGGCAGAGGCTTTAACCCACACTGAGCCACCCAGGTCCCCTGCAAGTTTCCTACTTTCTGCCTATAAACAGGTTCAGCTCTTTTCCAACTGAAGAGACATAATCGTTCCCTTGAGGAGGTTTCTCTTTCTAGTTACCGAGTAGATATTTTAACACCATATTCATATTTATTCTCCCTTCATTATCATTCCCTCATTTCATAATGTTTTAAAATCTTAATCCCTTTCTGCCTGGGAGCTCCTACTGACCTGGTCTGGGGTGATCACACTAGAAGACGTCCGCACTAGGAGGCGCTTCAGAGGTGAAGACGTCCACCATCTCTGTACAGATGAGAAAGTTGAAGCAAGGAATGTTTCATGTTTTGCCAAGGACATAGAATGACTGTGTACTTGGTTCTTCTCTACAAAAGTCTGTCATGATGTCGTCTTTATTGGTCTCTGCTTCACATGAAGCTGCTCAACACTCCCCCTTATCTCATTTCATTAATTAGGTCATCTCCCATGACCTCAAAAGTCATATACATTTCTCTCCAATCTTTTCTCTTAACCCCATATCCTGAGCCATAGACACACCTCTTCAATTACCTAGTGATCAATATTACTTAGATGTCCTACAACTCCCTGAAACATCTACAAGGTAGAAGTCATCATCTTTACTACTGATGTATTCCTGGTCTTTCTTGATGGGAAAATTAAATCATTGTAATCTCTTCTATTTTTATCTCCATCACCCTCATATCAAATCTCTGTCAAATTCTATGCGTTTTTACCTCTGGAGTCTTTAATAGAACTCCATTTAATTCCAGTTTTTATTATTCTAGTTCGAGCTTTCTTTATTGCCTGGAACATTTACATAATTCAATGAATAGCTTCCTACTTCCCTTCCCTAATAATTTTGAAAATCATGACAGATTAAACTTCTTGAAACACACCCCTCATAATGATAGGCTACTCAAAAAATCTCTGTATCTCTGCATTACTAATACCTCTGCAGTTTAATACAGTAGCTACTAAACAGCTGTGGTTATTGAGCCCTTGAAATGTGGTTATTAAGAAGTGAGACCAGCTGGAAGTGTAAAATGCACACTGGGTTTTGAAAACAGTACAAAAAAATAAGCAAAATATCTTTATATACTAATTTTTATACAGATTAAATGCTGAATTGGTAATATTACAGATGTATTAGGTTAGAGAACATTATTAAAATTAATTTTACCTTTATTAAGGATAAATAAAAATTTAAAATTATGCATGCTGTATACATTATATTTCTTCAGATGGTGATTGCCTAGACAATTAAGGGTATACTCAGCTTTCCATGCAAAATCTACTATATTTTCTCAAGTTTCTTTCCCCACTGCTTCTCCATTATTTACATATATTGGTGTGAGCTTGTGTCTATGTCACACACTCCCTTCAGTTCAGACAATTGCTTTCCCTGATCATACTCCCAGTCTTTGCCACCTTCCTGCCTTTGCTTATGTGGTTCATACCTACTACAGTTCCCTGCCTTCCATTTCTGCCTATTAGGATTCTTTCTTTATGAAATAACTAAGACCTAATACAAGAAAGCATAACCAAGAAGACAGTTTATTGGCTGGGTAGCTGAAAAGTCTTGATGTCAGTTTCAGAAACTATTGGAGGCTTAAACAATGTTATCAGGATGTGAGATTCACTCTCGTTCTATCTCTACCCCCTCCCACCCTGCTTCATCTCATACTTGCTTCTCCTCTCACCTCTGCTTTCCTTTGCATTGGCTTCAGCTTGTTTTCAAGATCTCTCCATGTAGGAAACTCCTTTAGCTCCAAGTTCAGCAGCCCTAAAAGAATAAACTCCTTTTCACTGGGTCTTATATCTTCAAGGTATAACTATTACCTGACTGGTCAGATTTGGGTCACATGCAAACCATGTAACAAAAATGGGGTCAACCTGACCCAAACCACAGAGCCTAAGGGTGGAAGATGGATTATGCCTGGAGGAAAATCAAAGTGATGATACCAGAAGACAGGAAATCGTTTTGGAGCAGATGAAACTAACAGGTGTAACTAACTTTGTCAAAAGTCTACAGGTCTTCAAAGTTTATCTCAAATGACTTTTCATAATTGAAACCTTCTGCCTCCTAAATTGGATGTGGTTTCTCCCTTCTTTAAATTCCCAATCCATATTTTTTGTACTTCTCCTGTGGCAATGGCCGTATTTAAATTGCATTATATTTATTTCTGTGATGATATTAACTCTGTTTCCTCTAGCCCTCATTTTATACAAATACTCCTGATAAGGTCCCTCATGAAATATTTTTTTTAATTTTTAATTTTTAATTTTTTATAAACATATATTTTTATCCCCAGGGGAACAGGTCTGTGAATCACCAGGTTTACACACTTCACAGCACTCACCAAAGCACATACCCTCCCCAATGTCCATAGCCCCACTCCCCTTCTCCCAACCCCCTTCCCCCAGGAACCCTCAGTTTTTTTTTGTGAAATTAAGAGTCACTTATGGTTTGTCTCCCTCCCAATCCCATCTTGTTTCATTTATTCTCCTACCCACTTAAGCCCCCATGTTGCATCACTACGTCCTAATATCAGGGAGATCATATGATAGTTGTCTTTCTCCACTTGACTTATTTCGCTAAGCATGATACGCTCTAGTTCTATCCACGCTGTCGCAAATGGCAAGATTTCATTTCTTTTGATGGCTGCATAGTATTCCATTGTGTATATATACCACTTCTTCTTGATCCATTCATCTATTGATGGACATCTAGGTTCTTTCCATAGTTTGGCTATTGTGGACATTGCTGCTATAAACATTCGGGTGCACGTGCCCCTTTGGATCACTACGTTTGTATCCTTAGGGTAAATACCCAATAGTGCAATTGCTGGGTCATAGGGCAGTTCTATTTTCAACATTTTGAGGAACCTCCATGCTGTTTTCCAGAGTGGTTGCACCAGCGTGCATTCCCACCAACAGTGTAGGAGGGTTCCCCTTTCTCCATATCCTCACCAGCATCTGTCATTTCCTGACTTGTTGATTTTAGTCATTCTGACTGGTGTGAGGTGATATGTCATTGAGGTTTTGATTTGCATTTCCCTGATGCCAAGTGATATGGAGCACTTTTTCATTTGTCTGTTGGCCATCTGGATGTCTTCTTTGCAGAAATGTCTGTTCATGTCCTCTGCCCATTTCTTGATTGGATTATTTGTCTTTGGGTGTTGAGTTTGCTAAGTTCTTTATAGATTTTGGACACTAGTCCTTTATCTGATATGTCATTTGCAATATCCTCTCCCATTTGTCAGTTGTCTTTTGGTTTTGTTAACTGTTTCCTTTGCTGTGCAAAAGCTTTTGATCTTGATAAAATCCCAGTAGTTCATTTTTGCCCTTGCTTCCCTTGCCTTTGGCGATGTTCCTAGGAAGATGTTGCTGCGGCTGAGGCCGAAGAGGATGCTGCCTGTGTTCTCCTCAAGGATTTTGATGGATTCCTTTCGCACATTGAGGTCCTTCATCCATTTTGAGTCTATTTTTGGGTGTGGTGTAAGGAAATGGTCCAATTTCATTTTTCTGCATGTGGCTGTCCAATTTTCCCAGCACCATTTATTGAAGAGGCTGTCTTTTTTCCATTGGACATTCTTTCCTGCTTTGTCGAAGATTAGTTGACCATAGAGTTGAGGGTCTATTTCTGGGCTCTCTATTCTGTTCCATTGATCTATGTGTCTGTTTTTGTGCCAGTACCATGCTGTCTTGATAATGACAGCTTTGTAAGAGAGCTTGAAGTCTGGAATTGTGATGCCACCAACTTTGGCTTTCTTTTTCAATATCCCTTTGGCTATTCGAGGACTTTTCTGGTTCCATATAAATTTTAGAATTATTTGTTCCATATCTTTGAAAAAGATGGATAGTACTTTGATAGGAATTGCATTAAATGTGTAGATTGCTTTTGGTAGCATAGACATTTTCACAATATTTATTCTTCCAATCCAGGAGCATGGAACATTTTTCCATTTCTTTGTGTCTTCCTCAATTTCTTTCATGAGTACTTTATAGTTTTCTGAGTATAGGTTCTTAGCCTATTTGGTTAGGTTTATTCCTAGGTATCTTATGGTTTTGGGTGCAATTGTAAATGGGATTGACTCCTTAATTTCTCTTTCTTCTGATTTGTTGTTGGTGTAGAGAAATGCAACTGATTTCTGTGCATTGATTTTATATCCTGACACTTTACTGAATTCCTGTACAAGTTCTAGCAGTTTTGGAGTGGAGTCCTTTGGGTTTTCCACATATAGTATCAAATCATCTGCAAAGAGTGATAGTTTGACTTCTCCTTTGCCAATTTGGATGCCTTTAATTTCCTTTTGTTATCTGATTGCTGAGGCTAGGACTTCTAGTACTATGTTGAATAGCAGTGGTAATAATGGACATCCCTGCCGTGTTCCTGACCTTAGCGGAAAAGTTTTTAGTTTTTCTCCATTGAGAATGATATTTGCGGTGGGTTTTTCATAAATGACTTTGATAAAATTGAGGTATGTGCCCTCTATCCCTACACTTTGAAGAGTTTTGATAAGGAAGGGATGCTGTACTTTGTCAAATACTTTTTCAGCATCTATTGAGAGTATCATGTGGTTCTTGTTCTTTCTTTTATTGATGTGTTGTATCACATTGATTGATTTGCAGATGTTGAACCAACCTTGCAGCCCTGGAATTAATCCCACTTGGTCATGGTGAATAATCCTTTTAATGTAATGTTGAATCCTATTGGCTACTATTTTGGTGAGAATTTTCGCATCTGTGTTCATCAAGGATATTGGTCTATAGCTCTCTTTTTTGATGGGATCCTTGTCTGGTTTTGGGATCAACGTGAGGCTGGCCTCATAAAATGAGTTTGGAAGTTTTCCTTCCATTTCTATTTTTTGGAACAGTTTCAGGAGAATAGGAATTAGTTCTTCTTTAAATGTTTGGTAGAATTCCCCCGGGAAGCCATCTGGCCCTGGGCTTTTGTTTGTTTGGAGATTTTTAATGACTGTTTCAATCTCCTTACTGGTTATGGGTCTGTTCAGGCTTTCTAATTCTTCCTGGTTCATTTGTGGTAGTTTATATGTTTCTAGGAATGCATCCATTTCTTCCAGATTGTCATATTTGTTGGTGTAGAGTTGCTCATAGTATGTTCTTTTAATAGTTTGTATTTCTTTGGTGTTAGTTGTGATCTCTCCTCTTTCATTCATGATTTTATTTATTTGGGTCCTTTCTCTTTTCTTTTTGATAAGTCTGGCCAGGGGTTTATCAATTTTATTAATTTTTTCAAAAAACCTGCTCCTAGTTTTGTTGATTTGTTCTATTTTTTTGTTGTTGTTGTTTCTATGTCATTGATTTCTGCTCTGATCTTTATGATTTCTCTTCTCCTGCTGGGCTTAGGGTTTCTTTCTTGTTCTTTCTCCAGCTCCTTTAGGTGTAGAGTTAGGTTGTGTACCTGAGACCTTTCTTGTTTCTTGAGAAAGGCTTGTACTGCTATATATTTTCCTCTCAGGACTGCCTTTGTTGTGTCCCACAGATTTTGAACCGTTATATTTTCATTATCATTTGTTTCCATGATTTTTTTTCAATTCTTCTTTAAGTTCCCGGTTGACCCATTCATTCTTTAGAAGGATGCTGTTTAGTCTCCATGTATTTGGTTTCTTTCCAAACTTCCTCTTGTGGTTGAGTTCTAGATTCAGAGCATTGTGGTCTGAAAATATGCAAGGAATGATCCCAATCTTTGATACCGGTTGAGTCCTGATTTAGGACCAAGGATGTGATCTGTTCTGGAGAATGTTCCATGTGCACTAGAGAAGAATGCCTATTCTGTTGATTTGGGATGAAATGTTCTGAATATATCTGTGATGTCCATCTGTTCCGGTGTGTCGTTTAAGGCCTTTATTTCCTTGTTGATCTTTTGATTGGATGATCTGTCCATTTCCGTGAGGGGAGTGTTAAAGTCCCCTACTATTATTGTATTATTGTTAATGTGTTTCTTTGATTTTGTTATTAATTGGTTTATATAGTTGGCTGCTCCCACATTGGGGGCATAGATATTTAAAATTGTTAGATCTTCTTGTTGGACAGACCCTTTGAGTATGATATAGTGTCCTTCCTCATCTCTTATTATAGTCTTTGGCTTAAAATCTAATTGATCTAAGGATTGCCATTCCTGCTTTCTTCTGATGTCCATTAGCATGGTAAATTCTTTTCCACCCCCTCACTTTAAATCTGGAGGTGTCTTCAGGCTTAAAATGAGTATCTTGTAGGCAACATATAGATGGGTTTTGTTTTTTAATCCATTCTGATATCCTGGGTCTTTTGATTGGGGCATTTAGCTTATTAACATTCAGGGTAACTATTGAGAGATATGAATTTAGTGCCATTGTATTGCCTGTAAGGTGACTGTTACTGTATATTGTCTCTGTTCCTTTCTGATCTACCACTTGTAGGCTGTCTCTTTGCTTAGAGGACCCCTTTCAGTATTTCCTGTAGAGCTGGTTTGGTGTTCGCAAATTCTTTCAGTTTTTGTTTGTTCTGGAAGCTTTTAATCTCTCCTTCTATTTTCAATGATAGCCTAGCTGGATATAGTATTCTTGGCTGCATGTTTTTCTCCTTTAGTGCTCTGAAAATATCATGCCAGCTCTTTCTTGCCTGCCAGGTCTCTGTGGATAAGTCAGCTGCCAATCTAATATTTTTACCATTGTATGTTACAGACTTCTTTTCCCGGGCTGCTTTCAGGATTTTCTCTTTGTCACTAAGACTTGTAAATTTTACTATTAGGTGACGGGGTGTGGGCCTATTCTTATTTTTAGGGGCGTTCTTGAATCTCCTGAATTTTGATGCTTGTTCTCTTTGCCATATTGGGGAAATTCTCCCCAATAATTCTCTCCAGTATACCTTCTTCTCCCCTCTCTCTTTCTTCTTCTTCTGGAATCCCAATTATTCTAATGTTGTTTCGTCTTATGGTGTCACTTATCTCTCGAATTCTCCCCTCGTGGTCCAGTAGCTGTTTGTCCTTCTTTTGCTCAGCTTCTTTATTCTCTGTCATTTGGTCTTCTATATCACTAATTCTTTCTTCTGCCTCATTTATCCTAGCAGTGAGAGCCTCCATTTTTATTTCACCTCATTAATAGCCCTTTTGATTTCAACTTGGGTAGATTTTAGTTCTTCTATTTCTCCAGAAAGGTCTTTTATATCTCCTGAGAGGGTTTCTCTAATATCTTCCATGCCTTTTTCGAGCCCGGCTAGGACCTTGAGAATTGTCATTCTGAACTGTAAATGTGGCACATTACCAATGTCTGTATTGATTAGGTCCCTAGCCTTTGGTACTGCCTCTTGTTCTTTTTTGTGTGAATTTTTCTGCCTTGTCATTTTGTCCAGATAAGAGTATATGAAGGAGCAAGTAAAATACTAAAAGGGGGGCAACAATCCCAGGAAAATATGCTTTAACCAAATCAGAAGAGATCCCAAATCGTGAGGGGGGAGAAAGGGAATAAAAAGAGGTTCAGAACGAAAGAAAGAAAAAGAAAAAAAAAGAAAAGAATTAAAAAAAGAAAACAAATAAAGAGTATAAAAAAGAAAAATATATATATTAGATAAACTAGTTAAAAACGTTAAAAAAGAAAAAGGTAAAAGTTAAAAAAATTTTAGCAGAAGAAGAGGAAAAAAAAGAAAAAGAAAAAAAATTAAATTCACTGCAAGACTAAAGAATCATGGGGAGAAAGCCATGAGTTCCGTGCTTTGCTTTCTCCTCCTCTGGAATTCTGCTGCTCCTCTTGGTATTGAAACCGCACTCCTTGGTAGGTGAACTTAGTCTTGGCTGGATTTCTTGTTGATCTTCTGGGGGAGGGGCCTGGTGTAGTGATTCTCAAGTGTCTTTGCCCCAGGCGGAATTGCATCGCCCTTACCAGGGGCCGGGCTGAGTAATCCGCTCGGGTTTGCTTTCAGGAGCTTTTGTTCCCTGAGCGCTTTCCATAGAGTCCCGGACAGGACGGGAATACAAATGGCGGCCTCCTGGTCTCCGGCCGGGAGGAGCTGAGTGCCCGGGGCCCCACTCCTCAGTGCGCCCTCAGAGAACAGCGCCCAGTTACTCCCGTCTGCCTGACCTCTGGCCGTGCTCTGATTCACGGAGCCTGCGACAGGTTCAAGGTAACCCCGAGCTGTGAGCTCACTGTCGGATCTGTCTCTGTAGCCGGCTTTCCCGTTCCAATACCCGCAAGCTCTGCGACACTCAGACACCCTGATCCTTCTGTGACCCTGCGGGACCTGAGGCCACGCTGACCCCGCATGGGCTTCGCCCTGGTTTAGCCTCTGGAGCGATGTCCCTCAGCGGAACAGACTTTTTAAAGTCCCGATTTTGTGCGCTGTTGCTCCGCCGCTTGCCGGGAGCCGGCCCCTCCCCCTTGGGTCTATCTTCCCCTCGCTTTGGATTCACGTCTCCACCGGTCCTACCTTTCAGAAAGTGGTTGTTTTTCTGTTTCCAGAATTGCTGCTCTTCTTCTCTTTGATCTGCCGATGGATTTGCAGGTGTTTGCAATCTCTAGATAAGCTATCTAGCTGATCTCCTGCTAGCTGAAGTAGTCTCAGCCTGCTACTTCTCCGTCAGGGCCTCTCCCTCATGAACTATTGAGTGCATAACAGAAATCACATGTTTATTGAATTCCATAGAATTGTTGGTTAACATTGAATCTTTTCAGGAAGTTCATGCACCTTCATAAAAACTAGAACTATAAGCAATTAAAGGTCACTTAATATAGTTAATATAATTTCCTACAATAAACATTGTTACTTTTATAATACAAAAAATATTTTAAAAACATACTGCTCTTTTGACCACAAATCTAAATAGGGCATTTAAACATTAACCATACTATTGGGATTTAAAAGTAATTTCACACAATACAACCTCTTTTAATTTGCAACTTGAAAGCAGAATATAATGGTCCTGTACTTGGTTGATAGACAACATTCATTCTTCCCTCTCTATGGTATAATCCCTTATATTGTTTATCAATGTGTTTCCTTCCCAGAATAAATTCTATATGACCTTGAGAATAGGAATGGCTTTTATTACATTTCTCTCATCACCTATGCAATGCTTTACACACAATAATAATGATAAAAATAACACACTAAAATATGTTATTTCATTTAAGATCCGTCTTACAAGTTATATAATGTCATTCCTACTTGAACCTCATTTTACAGATGATGAAAATGTGACTCTGTGAGACTAAGTAACTTGCCCAAGATTACACACATTATAAGTAGCAAAGTCAGGATTTGAGCCCAAGCAGTTTGGTTCCAGAACCCACTCTGAACCAAGAAAAGTCAATAAATGTGCTAGTCCTGGGCCGATTCTTTTCTTCTCTTTTTCTGCTCTCCTCTGCATCCTAAGGAATCTGATTCCTGCTGCCTGCACTTCTCGAGCTTCCTTGCTAACGGGCTTTTGCCTGTAATGAGAGGCAGTCATGGGATCCTGGAAGATGGGAGCACGGGACAAAGCAGATTCGCCCCTTCTTTTCTGCCTTGGGCAGCATCTCCACTCAGGACTCTAGCTCCTGTCAGACTTACCATCCTGGATCCCTATTCTGCTGTGTGGCCCTGGCATTTCCTAGACCTTCACCTTTTCCCTTCCTGCCTGGGGTTCAACAACTTCTTCTTGCTAATCTTTGCCTCACTGACCTCTGTTCGGCTTCTCTGTCTTCCTGAATCTCTTTAACCAATCCCATAGATTAAATTCCCTGTTTCCAATATTGACACCTTCCACAAAACATCTTCTCAGGGAAAAAACTGCCCAGAAGAATACCTGCTGCTTTTTAAACCCAAACTTCAGGCTCTAGGCTTTCTCAATATAGTGTTTTCTGACTGCTATTTATAAAGGATATACTTGTATTTATGTCCCAAGCCACTACAGACCATTTTAAACAAAACAAAGTTCCCTAGTGAGGAAAAAGCTTTGTGTTATATTCCAAATACCAAGGGTAGAACATCGGAATCACTTGTAGATGTTTTAGAAAGTGTGCCAACACTAATCAGGGAGCATGACTGTGTCACTGTTAGAGCCCAGACCTCATGCTTTCTTTGCAGTGGATCTCCACCAATCTAGTTAGTTAGGCACTTACTTTGTTTACTGTTATATCTCCAGCTTTCAGAACAATGTTTGACATCATGTGGGTTCTCACTTAGTATTTGGTTAAATTAATATATTCAATTCCTTAGTTATTTCATCTATAACTGTCAGGAGTTTTGCTACAACCACCTCTGACTAAATTGTATATTAATCACTTTATGATATTTTTTGCAATAAATGATTTAAAAGTCATCGATGTTCTCTGCTTAAGGAGGGGAAGCCATAGAGATGTATGCAGGAATTTATCTCTGGCCCACAATGGCCAGATCATGTCTTACACAAGAGCTTTTTCTAAAAAACCCAAAGATCCTCAGAGGTCCAAAGAAAGAGGGGAACTTTCTGAAACCATGAAAACATGAAAAAAAAAGAAAAAGAAAAAGAAAAAGAAAAAAGCAGAGGATGAAACTGTGTCCCTGAATTTCCCCTTTACCCACTCTAGTACAAGGATCTGGAGACTTTTTTGAGAAACAACCCAGTTTCGGCACAGATAATGCATAGCTTTGGATAGTCAATCTCCATTTCATAATGTGTGAAATGTGAAAGATAACATTTTATGAACTTTGGAGTTCTGTACCATTATCAGGATGGACGCATCCGTTACATTAAAATATTTTAAAAAGAAGAAAAATAAGCACTTAATTTATAAGCACGTCAAAAACTGGACCATAGTATGGTCTACTCTAGTGAAAGAGTCAACTAATTGCAAAGCCAAAAACCCTCTCTAAAAACCTACTTACACTGATGAAAAACTGAAAACTTCTACCACTTCATGGACTTTCAAATAGTGATTCCCACGTCAAGAACAACAGTAGTTTTTAAAAAAATATTCATTCCAGGGGCACCTGGGTGGCTCAGTCGGTTAAAGCCTCTGCCTTTGGCTCAGGCCCTGATCCCAGGGTCCTGGGATTGAGCCCCAAGTCCAGGGTCCTGGGATTGAGCCCTGAGTCAAGCTCTCTGCTCAGCGGGGAGCCTGCTTCCTCCTCTCTGCCTGCCTCTCTACCTGCTTATGACCTGTCTGTCAAATAAATAAATAAAATCTTTAAAAAAGAAATATTCATTCCATCATTGTATCTTTTGTATTGCATGCTGGAAATCTGTACTGGAGCTTAATTACAACTGAAAATTAATTATTATACCAGACGCCCAGGTGGCGCAGGTGGTTAAGCATCTTTCTGCTCAGGTCTTGGATGCCAGGAACCTGGGTTCCAGTCTCCCACGGCGGAGCCTTACTTAGTGGTGAGCTGCTTCTCCCTCTGCTCCCTCTGCTCCTCGCCCCTCCCCCTGCTTGTGCTCTCACTCACTCGCTCCCTCTCTAGCAAATAAATTAAAAAATAATAAAAAACAAAACAAAAAACCCAAACCTGGAAATTACTATAAAGACAGGATGACCTCTGACCATCCTCGGGAAAGCATGAACCCCTGAATGGTAAGCTCGGTGATATTTAAACAGCCAGAAAAGACAAAGATCATCTAAAATAAACACCTATAAGGCTAAAATCGGAGGTACCAAAGGTTCGGAGACCGCAGACACAGACTGTAAGTGATCCGGCCCCAAATGTCTAGGGAACCGGCTGCAAAGCCTTTGCGGTCTCCCCTCTCCCAAGCAGGCCCCCTTCTCCCCCGGGCCCCAGGGCTATCCTGGGAAAAACACTCCTTAACTGATTTCATCTGGGCTTATCTGAGGTCAGAGTTTTAGACTGGATCCCTCAGTGACCGGTTTCCTTCCTCCCTGCCGATTGGATACGGTTTGCTTTCGAGCAGCAAGGATGAGCTTCCTCCGGGCCAGGCTGTGCCTTCCTGGCTACGGGTCTGGCGTTTAGGTAGGGCCGCTGCGCGGTTCTAGCTGTGAGGTCCCTGGGAGGCACTTTCGTACTGAGCTAGTGTAGACCCTGGATCCTCCGGGAAAAGGTCGGCATTGTCCCCTCGGAGTTCTCTTTTCTCACGGTAGCCTGGCAACCAAAGGGCCTCGCTTTGATGGAGGGCGTTCCTACTAGAAAACAGCTTTATGGAAAGTGTCAGGGTCATCTTTAGAAACCCAAAGAAAACAAAACAAAACCCCCCAAAAAAGCCTACCACCAAGAAGGCAAAGGGGGAAAAAAAAACCGTGCACAACTCAATTATTCAGCCGCACACAACTGCGCCTGACAGGCTCTCCTAACAACACTCACTTGAATTTAATTAAGTTTGTCCCTTCAGCCTGTGAACTGCTGGGCCAGACCTGCTGCCGTGGGATGAAAAGCCTGGAGGCAGGCCCCGTGAGGCCATTGTTGATAAGCAAGGGCCCAGCATTGGGGGTTAGGTAAATTCCCATCCCCTCGCACATAAAGTGCCCTGGGGGGTAACCTTTTGAAGGGAGCCTGAGAAGTTGGGTGGCCTGAGGGCAAAGGCAGAGGAGAACTTTTCCCACCAGCAACATGTCCGCCCCTTCTGGAGGCCTCGTGCTGAGGTGTAACATGCCTGGCCTTTGGAACGGGGAAGTCAAACAATGAAACTCAAATGCCAGCTCTGCCACTGGGCTACCTCTGTTCCTTCAGGGATGTTGGCAAACCTCTCTGGGCCCGTTTCTGCCTTTGTGAGTTAGGAAGGTCGAAACCACCTACATGGCTGAGGTAATGATGCTAACATGTCTGGCGCTGTTGGCTCTCAGCGGCCCTTCGTTTCCCTGTGGAAAGCCTCGAAGGTGTATTCCCCTTTGCTAGGAAATCATTTCCAAACTCGGTAAGGGAATAGAGTCTTCAGAATACAGCGCCGGAAGCACAGGCCTGTTGCCTCCACCTGCCTCACGGAACTGCCTGCCTTGCCCTGCTGCACCTGTGTGTGCTTTTCCTCGGGACTGAACTATCCTTTCCAGTCATTTCTCAAGTTCCCATTCTAGTATCCCCCAAACCCTTGCCTTGGCTCTGCCAGGGGGTGTCAGGGTCTTCAGGTTCTCACAGCACTTAGGACTTCTCTCATTTGCAGACTTCTACCCGTCCAATCAAGCGTTTCTTCCCAAATCCATCAACGATCTTCTCCTGAGCGTAGTTGGGTACCATTTACTTTTATATTATTCCAATATTTAACGGAAGTGTTCCATAAATATCTAATGGATGAATGGACAATTTCTAGAACATCTTTATTTGAATCACTTTGAAATGTACATTTAAAATATTCTAGGGAGGAATGTTTTGTTTTGTTGGCATCTGCCCCAAACTACCACAAAGAACCTATATAGAAATCAGTAAACCTAAAACCTGAAACATGGTGAAGAATACTGGGATGAGAAGAAAAGAGTTAGAAAAAAACACATTTAGAATCATAGATGTATAAGTTTGGAATTCAAAAGTACCTTGAAGATTAGCTAGCTAGTCCTCCATCCTATTTTTTTACAGGTGAGAAAACCAAGACCCAGACATGTGAAGAGACTTGCCCAAGCCTTGCTATTGGAGCCAGACTAGAATTAAGTTCTCTTGTCTCCCCATTTAGATCTCTTTTTCCAGCGCATCATTGAAAGGAAGAGCCATCTGGTACTACACTTCCCAGAGGCTTAGGTCTAAGCAGGGAGATTCATCGTAGAAGATACCCACAATGGCCAGACGTCCACATTCTTCCAAGACTCCTATCATTTCCATAGTACCAGATGGCTCTTCCTTTCAATGATGCGCTTCTGACGGTCCTTCCTGTTTCCTCGATTAATGTTTTGCCTAGTCCTTAGCATTACCTAAACTTCTCTCGCTTCTTTGTTTCTTTACTAGTTAATAATCTCCCGGGATTTATCTAGTTCACTGTTATCTCCCTGATGCTGAGGACGGTCCGTGGCGTATGTTGTCCTTGTACAGTATTTACGGGATGTGGCAGAAGCAGCTCCGGGGTTGTTTCTGGCCCCTTATTCTCATCCTTTGCCATGGTCTTTTTTTTTTTTAGATTTTATTTATTTATTTGACAGAGAGAGATCACAAGTAGGCAGAGAGCCAGGTGGGGTGGCGGGGGTGGGGGGGTGGGGGCTCCATCCCAGGACCTGAGACCATGACCCGAGCTGAAAGCAGAGGCTTAACCCACTGAGCCACCCAGACGCCCCTCTTGCCGTGGTCTTAAAAAGTAGCTATTATTATCTCCACTAACTAAGGTATCTGACCTTCACAGCAATTAAGAAAGCTAAGATGACACAGTCCTGGCAGTGTTTATGATTTCCAAGTTTTTCACTAAGATAGGTATGAGACTCTTTCAAACACCAATCTCTGTAGTGAGTTTTCAACATTAGAACATAATAGGTATTATGCAAGTATTTTGGAATATTCTCTGCTTCTGATATAGGGCAGGGGTATGTGACTAATTTTAACTTTAAAACAGGAGAATGGTGGCTATTGCCAGTGAGTGCTTTTATCTCATGAGGGTTGCTAGGGTTAGCAAATAAAAATAGAGAATTCCCAGTCAAATTTGAATTTCATATAAACAGTAAGGAATTTGGGGGCATATGAGACATACTTATACTAGAAAATTATTTGTTGCTTATCTGAAATTCAGATTGAACTGGGCATCCTTTATTCTGTCTGGCAACAGTAATTTAAGGGTAAAAACAGTACTGATAGTCACAAGAATCAGTGGTCATTCCACACACACACACGCACCAAAACACCAAAGTTAAAATACAGATTAAGACACGTGGCAGTGGGGCACCTGGGTGGCTCAGTGGGTTAAGCCGCTGCCTTCGGCTCGGGTCATGATCTCAGGGTTCTGGGATCGACTCCCGCATCAGGCTCTCTGCTCGGCAGGGAGCCTGCTTCCTCCTCTCTCTCTGCCTGCCTCTATGCCTACTTGTGATCTCTCTCTGTCAAAAAAAACAAACAACAACAACAAAAAAAAAACAGAGACACGTGGCAGCGATATGCAACTTTCTTTCAAAAAGATTTCTGCAGAGAAATCAAACATACCTCCAGAACAAGTTCTTTCTGAACAGGGCTCATAACAGCAGATAGACAAATATTTGGGATTATTTGCCAGAAATGAAACAAGTGTTTGTTTCAATGTGACAGATTTAAAAGGAACTAGGATAAATTGTTATTTAAAAGGAAACAACTAAGGAGCGATTTGCTAACAGTAAACAACTATATGAGAATGATTGTGTAATAGTTATCAGCTGCTTTGAATTTTCAGAGGTCAGAATCAGAAATGACTGAAGCTAGAGCATGAGGCATTTAATTTGTTTTGGATGGAGCATCTTACTGAGAGTGAGGTTTCTGAAAGTTTGTGTGTGGCATCCTTTGATAAAAAACACTCAGCCTGGCTTCAGTCAATTCCTTTGACAAGCCAAGACTAGTTTCAGCTATAGGCCAAAGTCTCTGTGTCAGGGGTACAGAACGAAGGAAGACTGATTGGGATCTCAGAGACGTCAGGAAATAATAATGTCACCATAATCAAGATCAGACTGCTATGGTTTACTGTGGCCTTTTCTAAACAGAGCCCGAACACTGGTGTGTCAAGTTGGTACCAGGGCCCAGAGTGAGCTGCTTTTGAGAGTATTGTGTATCATAACCCAGTCTAAGAGTCTTGATAGACATTCACATGCCACAGAGAGGAAAGACCTGGTTATCTGGGGTTTACCCACTTTACAAAACCAAGGAAAAGCCTCTCTTGCCACTGTTTTTTAAAGGAAGACCTATTCACAGGTCTCAGAAGAGTGGTATTTCTCCTAACAGCATTTGGAGCCTCTGTGTATCTGAATTTTATATGAAAGCTTGAATGTATGTCCTGCTCCAGCTTCTGAAGAAGCACCAGAAGCCAGTCCTGCGGAACATTCTGCCGTGAGGGCTGAGGTTGGTGTCTCTGCACAGGCCAGGAGCCGCTGGACCATGGGTGTTCCAGAATCCCAGCTTAACACTAAGATGTAAGCAGTGGCCACAGCCTCCAAGCTGCCTTAACCACCAAAATCCACAGGGTCGTCCTTTAGGAGTTTAGTGTGCCAACACAGACAACCCTCTGGTGCATCTAGAAACAACCATCACCTCCAGGGATGGCGGAGCCCAGTTTAGATGGTTTCTGATTCCAAAATAAAAGCAAATTGCAGCTTACCACTGCTGCCTTCCTTAAATGTGCTTACAGTACTTCCCGACAGCCCCTTAAAGGCTGTTTGGTTTTTGGGGTGCCTTGGTGGCTCAGTTGGTTAAGTCATGATCCCAAGGTCCTGGTCAGGCTCCCAGCCAGCTGGAGGGGTTGAGGGGTTGAGGGGTAGGGGGCGCTGCTCCTCCCACTCCCCTCTGCTTGTGCTAGCTCTCCGTCTCTCTCCAATAAATAAATAAAATCTCGAAAGAAAAGCTGTTTGGTTTTCCTGCTATGATTGCCTCTTCTCAAGAGCACGTCACAGGTGGTAAGACACAAAGAAACTTTCATGAATTAAGACCCACCATCCCCTAAATTACCGACGCTCCCATAATGAGGGAGGAGACAGTGAGGACGTGTTCAGCTACTGCATAACTCCGTAATGAGAAACTGTTAAGTCTTCCACTCCTCTGTGAATTTCCACTTACTCTCTAAGTGAGGGTATAGCCCCCAGATGCGCTGTTCTCTGAAAATTCCTTGCACTTTTTGTTTTTAAATCAATGCCAGGATTTCCTGTTAGACTCTAAGCTCCGTGTGGGCACAGGTTGTATTTCTTAGTCACTGCTGTCCCCTCCGTACTTGGCCCCATAGTGTGATGCGTAAGAGGCACTTAATAAATGTATTTAAATTAAGTCCATTTCTTTATATTATCTCTAGCTTGGTACATGGTGGATGGATACAGGAATATATTTACTTCGGATAGAAAAAAAATCAATGCTAATAAAATATATTGATATTCTAGGAAAAACACATAAATTAGTGGGAAAAATGGCCCATCATTCATACTGAACATATGACCAACATCAGCTTTCTTAACATTATTAACTGAAATTGTTGAAATCTTTCATGCCAAGCCAGTGATAAAATATTGCTCTTGTGCTTAGACCGTAAGAATGCATAATTCTGCCTCAGTGTATCCATCCAACTTTATTTCTCCCTGCTGACTAATAAGAACCTGGTGATCAATGTAGGCTGACAGCCCCAGCACTTGTGTGCACATCACACACACACACACACACACACACACACACACACACACACACACAGAGTTTTCCCATTTTTGTACCTTAGTTCAAGTACTTTCCCTGTCAAGAATTCGCTCCCTTTTCTTGCCTGTATATACACAGACCTCCTCTCCCAGGGCCTACTGAAGGCTACCCTAAAAGCCTAGGACCTCAAGAGCTTCTATTTCCTTAAGTTTCTTTTTAATCCCTCAGAACAATTAGCAACTTGTCTATCACCTTGCCCTGCTGTTGCCCACACATAATTCAGCTCTTACTACATCAATATAATTTTATATGTCATCTCACTGCATATCACTTATTCTAGTATATTGAAACATTAAACATCTCCTAGCTCTTTTAAAACTCACAGTATCTACTATAAAATTGCTTTTGTTTCCTGATAATGAGTAAATTACATGAAAGTTACTATGGGGGCCCATTTGATTTTTTAAAAAAATATTACTATCCATAAAGCATGAGATTTCTAAATGCTTTATCATCAGGAGGTCAGGGGAAGAACATGGAAAAGGATGTATTATGTAAGGGGCCGTCTGTAGTACTTTCCTTATGTTATCAACTTCAATTCCTAAAATATACTAGGAAGGGTATTCTCATCCTGGCTTTTATAGATGCAGAAATTAAGGCTTAGACATATTAAATAATGTATTCAAGGATACATATGTATACTGTATATATTGAGAGAGAGAAACTAAGAGAGAGAGGGAGATTGAGAGAGGACAAAGAATTTGAACAAATGCCCGTTTGTTTGACTTTTTGAAATCTACAACAAATGTAAGTTTATCTATTTTTCCTAAGTCTTTTGTGACTTATGTCTATTATGTTCACAACCTTCGTCTGAGAATGAGGGGAAATTTCTTTCTTTTAAAAAATAGGACATCAGAGTTCTGTCTTTGAGGAGCGCTCTCACCTTATACAGTCTGCCTTTGCATTTATACTTGGAATAAGTACTCAAACACTGGGTCATTGCTAGAATGATGAGCTGTTACTAAGCAAGCTTTATAGGAAAAGAGATCAATTTCAGTTAAACCTTCTTTAAATATGGGTAACTACAGCCTCTAACTTATTGGGTTATTGCGGGAGCAAATAAACTAATACATGTAAAATTCATGGCACATCATAGCCAGCACTCAACAGGAATTACTTCTCTTCCTGTTATTATGTTGTCATTATTACTGCCAATCCATTTTCAGCACAACTGATACTTTATTCAACAGTAAATTGTGTTCTATTCTCCATATATACCGTTCTGGATCAGAATCTGAGATATTAGGAGGTTGCCTGATTTTCCTAATGAATTTTACTCCATATATTTTAGTATATGAGGAAGGCAAAATCCAAAGTGTGAGATCTTTTCCTCAATTCTACTCTGCTCTGGAAAGCTCTAATGTTTTAACTACTGATTGTAGCAGACCAATTCCTACCTTGCTCTGTGAAGTGCTCCAGATACCCTCACACACATTCCGTGCAGCTGAAAGATACAACATGGACCCAACCATGGTTCCAGTGATCTCCTTTCTAGTCTCTTATTCTGCTTCCAAGCTTCACACTTATGGAAACAAAATGCACCCTCTTTCTCAGGTGTCTTTTCTTTCTTTTCTTTTTTTTTTTAATTTTTTTTTTTATTGATTTATTTGTCAGAGTGAGTACAGGCAGATAGAGTGGCAGGCAGAGGCAGAATGGAGAAGCAGGCTCCTGCTGAGCAAGGAGCCAGATGTGAGACTCGATCCCAGGATGCTGGGATCATGACCTGAGCCGAAGGCAGCGGCTCAACCAACTGAGCCACCCAGGCATCCCTCAGGTGTCTTTTCTTTAAAAAGGAAATCTATAGGTATGAAAAAGCATCATTAAAATACTTTCATTTCTGAATTTCAAAGTAGGATTTGAAGTATAAATAAGCAAGTGTTAGACTTTAAAATATGAGCAAACTCCTTGACTCAAAGATTTAATATTCAAACCCGAATTCTCATTCCTAAATATTCCTAATATTCTTGAAGAACGTATGTTTTTCTCTCTTTTGAAAAACACAGTTTTCAGTTGAAGCAAACGGGTTTTGACATATGCACAGGGATAGCACTTGGTAAATGTTCTTGTATGAGAAATCCAGGAAACAGCTATTCCCATTTTTGTACCTTAGTTTAAGTACTTTCCTTGTCAAGAATTCCCTCCCAGGAAACAGGACCAATAAATATCACTGAACAAATATGAAACAGAACTGTAGAGAAATCCTGAAGACTTAAGGTGTTAAGTCCATCTTTTCCACAAAAGTCTTCAGTAATACATTTGTTACTGTTATAATTAATCATGATTTTAATGATCCCAGGTGGAGGACAGTGCACCAAATACATGACAGCCAATGACTCAGATATCTGTCAAACATTTTTCTTTTCATTTTTAACAGGAGAGATTTAAATTTAATTTCATACCTATGTGGATCCGAATAGACATGAGATTCCCTCAAATATATTTTCTAATTCTAAAAATTTGGGGGTGATCAGAAGGGAAGAAGAAAACATTAATAGTGGTTTAAAATTCACCACCCTGGATTACATATTTATGAAGGTATTTTAAATAATTCCTAAAACTGATCATTTACATTTAGTTTCCTGATCAAAGTAAGAAACTAAATATTTGTTGATGATTTTACTTTAAAAAAAAAAACAACCACACAATCTATGAAAAAAAAATCACTTCTAGTACAAAAAAGCCTATTGAATTGTAGATTTACGAAACATAATGAAATGAAATTCTGAGTAAACAAAAACACAGACTTAAAGTCTACTGGATCATCATCTTTTTTTTTTTTTTTTTTTCATTTTCCTTCCCAACTGAACCTTGTGGCTACATTTGTGTCAATTTTAGTCTGAAGCTATTCTCTTCTAATCTCTTATGGTTCCCAGCACATGTTGCCATGTTTCTCAGAGGGTGAGCTCTTGCCCCAGATGCCTGAGCACTGCAACGAAATCTCCAAGATACCTGGTTGTGGCCCCTGGAGAGCAGAAGACAGGCTCAAGAAAGACCCTGGGTAGTTGTATTTTTTCTTTTCAGTATGAGGTAAATTTGCTGGAAGTTTTAAACAAAGAGAACAGTCCTTGGTTCATCTTGTTCATGTTTCGTTTTTTGTGTGGGTCTCGTCCCTCTTACAATAGGATGACATGTAAGCCATCTAGATTTAATATCTCAGGCCATTCTGATTTTCTCGGTGTCTGCTGAGCTTTTCTAGCAAATCATCACCCTAGACTTAATTTTGAACAATAAAAGCATGAGATATGAATGACTCCATGTGCTGTTAATCTATTCTTTTTCAGAGAACAAACTCTATAATTGTGTAAGATATTTCACTAGTGTCCAGACAATGGTCAAATAAAACTTACTTTGATTTGCTTATTTAATGTATATTCTATGCTACATTTACAATCAATTACTCATTTTACTGAAAAAATAAAATTTTTCTGAAAATCAAACTATGATCCTTTCATTCTCACACAGATAAACTATGGATATGAATTCAAGAAAACAAAAACAAACAAACAGCATACTATTAAAGTTATAAAATTGTACTAAGCAAAAGGCAAATAAATCTAATTATAAAACAATGAACTATACATATATAAAACTAATCCTTATTAATTACACTTATTAAATGCATTTTATATAAAGTTTGAATACCCCTATGCATGTTATTATAAGGGAGACATAATTTGAATAAAGGCACAAGCAAATTATAGGATAATTAAAGAAAATCACAATAAAGTACATCGACATAGCATGACTAGAAGAAAAAGCAGTGGAAAGTGATGACTGCTTGTAGCCTCAAGAGTATGAAAATGAAAAGAGAAAAGAAAAAGGAAAGAAGAACCCACAGTCAATTGGAAACATAAAATGTAAGACTGGACAGCCAAAGGAGATATTTAAACATCCCTAAGAAAGTTATCAAATGTCAAAATTATAATTTATAACTTCAATATTAAAAACATAATAAAATAAAAATGTGCAAGTCAGAAAAATTCCAAAGGCCCATAACATGAAACAAATTAATCTAGGGCTTGAAATAATCAGCATGTAGGTAAGTTATAATTTAAAATATAATTCAATTTAGTATATTGCTAGTTTGTGGCTATCTTCTGAAGTTGAAAGTGCTGCAAACACTAAAAGAGAAAGGAGAGATTTTAGAATGATTTGTCAAGTCAATATACTACAGATTTGCTTAGATTATGAGCCCTAATCCTTGTTATGAGACTTATCTAGGTATTGGTTAAAAATGCAAGTTATGGTCTTATCTACCATGTAGAAGCAAAACAGATATGTAACTAGGGAAAACCTAACTTTATCAAACACATGAAAATATTATTACATTCACTAAAATTTGCATGTCTTCTAGGACTTGATTTAATTGTAAAGGTAGAAATAGCTCTGGAGTATAGGAGATGAAAAAAGATCACAGGTGAAGTTGTTTACAGACAAATTCTCATCATAATTCACGATATAACACATTTTTCCTGATAGTAAAAATAGTGATTCTAATCTTCCAGATTTATAAAGTAGGGATTAGATTATATTAAGTCTGGGAAGACGAGTTGTAACCAAATAAAAGTACATGTTTATTAAAAGTTATAAGGAAATATTTTGAGTTGTTTACTAACAAAATGTTTTAACTCCTGATTGTAGCAGACCAATTTTTCATCTATTCCTGCCTTGTAATAGAGGATTCATTATAAAAAATATTGCTAAAGACATTCTGCCTCTTTGAAGAAATGAACAAACCTGGGACTGTTGTCATATAATAAATATACTGGACCTTGAGAGACATCAGCCAGCTGAGGGAAAAGCTTAGAGATGCAAGATGACCATCCCAGGTAAATAAAAAGAAGTCTATTTAACCTTCAGAGGAAAGCCAAGGCTAGATTAGGAATTATGACTAAAAACAGTTTAAAAATGAGGGCTGTGACATCAACAATATGGCTACATCCTAAAATATACCCCCACTGTGTAAACACAATACTGGGTAAAGAATGACAAGAATAACTTTAAATGACCTTCCAAATTACAAGAAAGTAAGAGAAAGAAATTACCAAGTATGTCATTTATACCTCAGTTTTAGAAAAATCAACAAAGATCAAGTAAAACCAAACTAACCAACCAATCAACCAAAAAAGCAATCTATCAATCATAAGTTGAAACCAGCATAGTAAAAAAAAGTGGAAAACAAGGCCATCCTGAGGGTCCATTACAATACCAGGAGCTAATATGGGAACCAATGGTTGCACATGAAGGACCAATAAACAAAACCTAAGGCTTGCGCAACAGAAGGTAACTGAACTAAAGCTCTTGCATTGTACAAACAAATGGGCTATTCCTTCTATGAAAATGCTGACAGAAATATTGGCCTACCAGGTCAGGAAACTGAGAGAAAATATATTTGTCTCAGAAATTCTAGATGCAATAATAATAATAATAATAGTCTCCACTGAGAATTGAAAATCACAAAGCTTAAAGTTCTTATCACCAGAAAAATATTTTAAGTGTGTGAGGTGATAAATGCTAACTGAATTTATTGTGGTGATCATATCACAGTATATACATATATCAAACCATTATGTTGTATACCTTCGGCTAATACAATATTGTATGTCAATTATATCTCAAAACTAGAAAAAAGAAGAAGACCACAAGATTCTCTCACAAAGATCTAAGATTCAAGTTTACATCACTCATATGTTCATGGAAAATTCAAACTGAGAAATGTACCTGGTCCCTGATTGAAAGACACCCCCTGGCAATGTTTGGGGAAAAAAATGCCTGAGAATTTCCAGAATTATTGAAAAGTTACATATCTAGTTACAGGAAATAAGGATCAGCTCCTAAAATAATAAAACCAGATCTGCACCTGAACCATGCCAGCGAAGCCACAGAACATCAAAGACAAAAAACACAGCTAGAAAGAGAAGTCAAATAACCTGCAAAGACACGGCCAACATATCCTACAATGACTATCTGATACGTGACATCTTTGTATAATCTTCCGTTGTGTTTAAGTTGAAACTGTGACTTTCTTCTAGCCAAGAGAATATGACAAAGTGATTGGATAGTAATTTCTTGATTAGGCTCTAATGTATAAGACTCTCCCTTTCTGGCATTAAGAAGTAAACTCATATGTGGGAAGTCCTCTGCAAGATCCACATAGCAAGTAACTGTGGAGCCTAGAAGAGCTGAGAGCAGCCTCCAGTGGATAGACAGCAAGAAAGTGGAGACTTCAGTCCTACACTCACAAGGAACTGAATTTTGGCACAAATTATACAGAGTGGAAAAGGACCTCAAGCTCCAGAAAGAATGCAGCCTAGCTAATACCCTGATTATAGATTTGAGAGTTCCTGAACAGAGAAAACAGCTAAACCATGCCTGGACTTCTGGCCCACAGAAACTCTGAGATTACAAATGTGTGTTGTTGGGGGAGGAGTCAAGATGGCGGAGAAGTAGCAGGCTGAGACTGCTTCAGCTAGCCGAGATCAGCTAGATAGCTTATCTAAAGATTGCAAACACCTGCAAATCCATCGGCAGATCGAAGAGAAGAAGAACAGCAATTCTGGAAACAGAAAAACAACCACTTTCTGAAAGGTAGGACTGGTGGAGACGTGAATCCAAAGCGAGGGGAAGATAGACCCAGGGGGGAGGGGCCGGCTCCCGGCAAGCGGCGGAGCAACAGCGCACAAAATCAGGACTTTTAAAAGTCTGTTCCGCTGAGGGACATCGCTCCAGAGGCTAAACCGGGGCGAAGCACACGCGGAGTCAGCGTGGCCTCAGGTCCCGCAGGGTCACAGAAGGATCGGGGGTGTCTGAGTGTCGCAGAGCTTGCGGGTATTGGAACGGGAAAGCCGGCTACAGAGACAGAGCCGACAGTGAGCTCGCAGCTCGGGGTGACCTTGAACCGGCCGCAGGCTCGGTGAGCTCAGAGCGCGGCCGGAGGTCAGGCAGACGGGAGTAACTGGCGCCGTTCTCTGAGGGCGCACTGAGGAGTGGGGCCCCGGGCTCTCGGCTCCTCCGGGCCGGAGACCAGGAGGCCGCCATTTGTATTCCCGTCCTCTGGAACTCTACGGAAAGCGCTCAGGGAACAAAAGCTCCTGAAAGCAAACCTGAGCGGATTACTCAGCCCGGCCCCTGGTAAGAGCGGTGCAATTCCGGCTGGGGCAAAGACACTTGAGAATCACTACACCAGGCCCCTCCCCCAGAAGATCAACAAGAAATCCAGCCCAGACCAAGTTCACCTACCAAGGAGTGTGGTTTCAATACCAAGGAGAGCAGCAGAATTCCAGAGGAGGAGAAAGCAAAGCATGGAACTCATGGCTTTCTCCCTGTGATTCTTTAGTCTTGCGGTTAATTTAATTTTTTTTCTTTTTCATTTTTTTCTCTTCTTCTGCTAAAATTTTTTTAACCTTTACCCTTTTCTTTTTTAATGTTTTTAAACTAGTTTATCTAATATATATATTTTTTCTTTTTTATACTTTTCTTTATTCGTTTTCTTTAATTCATTTCATTTCTTTTTTTTTTTTCTTTTCTTTCTTTCTTTCTGAACCTCTTTTTATTCCCTTTCTCCCCCCTCACGATTTGGGATCTCTTCTGAATTGGTTAAAGCATATTTTCCTGGGGTTATTGCCATCCCTTTAGTATTTTACTTGCTCCTTCATATACTCTTATCGGGACAAAATGACAAGGCAGAAAACTTCACCAAAGGAAAAAAAAAAACAAGAGGCAGTACCAAAGGCTAGGGACCTAATCAATACAGACATTGGTAATATGTCAGATCTAGAGTTCAGAATGACAATTCTCAAGTGGGGCTCGAAACAGGCATGGAAGATATTAGAGAAACCCTCTCGGGAGATATAAAAGCCCTTTATGGAGAAATAAAAGAACTAAAATCTACCCAAGTTGAAATCAAAAAAGCTATTAATGAGGTGGCAATCAAAAATGGAGGCTCTCACTGCTAGGATAAATGAGGCAGAAGAAAGAATTAGCAATATAGAAGACCAAATGACAGAGAATAAAGAAGCTGAGCAAAGAAGGACAAACAGCTACTGGACCACAAGGGGAGAATTCGAGAGATAAGTGACACCATAAGACAAAACAACATTAGAATAATTGGGATTGCAGAAGAAGAAGAAAGAGAGAGGGGAGAAGAAGGTATACTGGAGAGAATTATTGGGGAGAATTTCCCCAATATGGCAAAGGGAACAAGCATAAAAATTCAGGAGATTCAGAGAACGTCCCTCAAAATCAATAAGAATAGGTCCACACCCCGTCACCTAATAGTAAAATTTACAAGTCTTAGTGACAAATAGAAAATCCTGAAGCAGCCCAGGAAAAGAAGTCTGTAACATACAATGGTAAAAATATTAGATTGGCAGCACACTTATCCACAGAGACCTGGCGGGCCAGAAAGAGCTGGCATGATATATTCAGAGCACTAAAAGAGAAAAACATGCAGCCAAGAATACTATATCCAGCTAGGCTATCATTGAAAATAGAAGGAGAGATTAAAAGCTTCCAGGACAAACAAAAACTGAAAGAATTTGCAAACACCAAACCATCTCTACAGGAGATATTGAAAGGGGTCCTCTAAGCAAAGAGAGAGCCTAAAAGTACTAGATCAGAAAGGAACAGAGACAATATACAGTAACAGTCACCTTACAGGCAATACAATGGCACTAAATTAATATCTCTCAATAGTTACCCTGAATGTTAATGGGCTAAATGCCCCCAATCAAAAGACACAGGATATCAGAATGGATAAAAAAACAAAACCCATCTATATGTTGCCGACAGGAAACTCATTTTAAGCCCAAGACACCTCCAGATTTAAAGTGAGGGGGTGGAAAAGAATTTACTATGCTAAAGGACATCAGAAGAAAGCAGGAGTGGCAATCCTTATCAGATCAATTATATTTTAAGCCAAAGACAATAATAAGAGATGGGGAAGGACACTATATCATACTCAAGGGGTCTGTCCAACAAGAAGATCTAACAATTTTAAATATCTATGCCAACAACGTGGGAGCAGCCAACTATATAAACCAATTAATAACAAAATCAAAGAAACACATTAACAATAATACAATAATAGTAGGGGACTTTAACACTCCCCTCACGGAAATGGACAGATCATCCAAGCAAAAGATCAACAAGGAAATAAAGGCCTTAAATGACACACCAGACCAGATGGATATCACAGATATATTCAGAACATTTCATCCCAAAGCAACAGAATACACATTCTTCTCTAGTGCACATGGAACATTCTCCAGAATAGATCACATCCTCGGTCCTAAATCAGGACTCAACCAGTATCAAAATATTGGGATCATTCCCTGCATATTTTCAGACCACAATGCTCTGAAGCTAGAACTCAACCACAAGAGGAAGTTTGGAAAGAACCCAAATACATGGAGACTAAACAGCATCCTTCTAAAGAATGAATGGGTCAACCGGGAACTTAAAGAAGAATTGAAAAAAATCATGGAAACAAATGATAATGATAATACAATGGTTCAAAATCTATGGGACACAATAAAGCCAGTCCTGAGAGGAAAATATATAGCAGTACAAGCCTTTCTCAAGAAACAAGAAAGGTCTCAGGTACACAACCAACCCTACACCTTAAGGAGCTGGAGAAAGAACAAGAAAGAAAATCTAAACCCAGCAGGAGAAGAGAAATCATAAAGATGGGAGCAGAAATCAATGAAATAGAAACCAAAAAAACCAATAGAACAAATCAACGAAACTAGGAGCTGGTTCTTTGAAAGAATTAATAAAATTGATAAACCCCTGGCCAGACTTATCAAAAAGAAAAGAGAAAGGACCCAAATAAATAAAATCATGAATGAAAGAGGAGAGATCACAACTAACACCAAAGAAATACAAACAATTATAAGAACATACTATGAGCAACTCTACGCCAATAAATTTGACAATCTGGAAGAAATGGATGCATTCCTAGAAACATATAAACTACCACAAATGAACCAGGAAGAATTAGAAAGCCTGAACAGACCCATAACCAGTAAGGAGATTGAAACAGTCATTAAAAATCTCCAAACAAACAAAAGCCCAGGGCCAGATGGCTTCCCGGGGGAATTCTACCAAACATTTAAAGAAGAACTAATTCCTATTCTCCTGAAACTGTTCCAAAAAATAGAAATGGAAGGAAAACTTCCAAACTCATTTTATGAGGCCAGCCTCACGTTGATCCCAAAACCAGACAAGGATCCCATCAAAAAAGAGAGCTATAGACCAATATCCTTGATGAACACAGATGTGAAAATTCTCACCAAAATACTAGCCAATAGGATTCAACAGTACATTAAAAGGATTATTCATTGGGACGCCTGGGTGGCTCAGTTGGTTAAGCAGCTGCCTTCGGCTCAGGTCATGATCCCAGCTTCCGGTGATCGAGTCCCACATCGGTCTCCTTGCTCGGCGGGGAGCCTGCTTCTCCCTCTGCCTCTGCCTGCCATTCCGTCTGCCTGTGCTCACTCTCTCTCTCTCCCTCTCTCTCTGATAAATAAATTTTAAAAAAAGGATTATTCATCACGACCAAGTGGGATTTATTCCAGGGCTGCAAGGTTGGTTCAACATCCGCAAATCAATCAATGTGATACAACACATCAATAAAAGAAAGAACAAGAACCATATGATACTCTCAATAGATGCTGAAATAGCATTTGACAAAGTACAGCACCCCTTCCTGATCAAAACTCTTCAAAGTGTAGGGATAGAGGGCACATACCTCAATATTATCAAAGCCATCTATGAAAAACCCACCGCAAATATCATTCTCAATGGAGAAAAACTAAAAGCTTTTCTGCTAAGGTCAGGAACATGGCAGGGATGTCCATTATCACCACTGCTATTCAACATAGTACTAGAAGTCCTAGCCTCAGCAATCATACAACTAAAGGAAATTAAAGGCATCCAAATCAGCAAAGAAGAAGTCAAACTATCACTCTTCGCAGATGATATGATACTATATGTGGAAAACCCAAAAGACTCCACTCCAATACTGCTAGAACTTGTACAGGAATTCAGTAAAGTGTCAGGATATAAAATCAAT